>NW_010529449.1:52801-72217 GCF_000687285.1 Phaethon lepturus | reverse complement strand
CTAGTCAAGTTGTGCTTTTTCCTGCACTGATGCAACTCTCTCAGTTGTACCGACAGATGTGGACTTACACAGCCACATGGTGAGCGCTGCTGGGGAGCAGAGTGAGTTGGAAATAACCATCTGAAAAGATAAGAAGGCAGCTTTGTATTACAGAAGGTTGAAGGTGGTGTTTTCTTTTTTTGGCAAAAGGCTGTTGGATGAATTTGCCAAATTGATCTCAAGGACTGGGCTTTTTAGCACAGCTGTTGTAAAAAAAAACTTCATGGCTTTAGTCAACTTTTTTGTAGTACTTAGAATTGATTCAGAAGGTCCAACGTAACATCCTTATTTAAATGTAAAGGGGAGTGGAGGTTCTGGGTGCCCTACTTCCTTGTTTGGAAGGAAGTCGCAATCATGTTTCCATACACTTTATGTTCCTCAGACTCAGCTATCTTACCTGTTTCCAGTATTGTTCTCTTTCTATGCTTGAATTAAGCAATATGCATTAATAGCAATTCCATTTGCATAGAAAATGCATGAAGCTGTGAGAGGCCCATGGCTTTCAAAAACTGCATATCTCTTCTATAGAGAAAAGAAAGTGCTGTTAAAAGACCAAACTGTGAGCAGTTCAGTTAGTGATTGTTTTTATTTCTTCTGTCTTCTCTGGAAAGGAAAGAAAAACACTAAAAGCAGTTTCCAGATTCTGCAGTGACCCTTCTTTAACTTGTCTTGCCAGTACTTTTCATGCAGCTTCCTCTTACAACTTCAGTTTTGGAAGGGATTTTTGAAGGAGATTTAATTCTTGTCATTGTTTTAGCAATTTTTGCTCCTTTTATGTAATTTTGAAAGCTTCATACTTCTATTGTGTTTTCCCATTTGTTTGTGTGTTTTCTCACATGATGACTTTTTCTACTCCTGATGCATTTACTGCTAAAAGGAATTGTATCTTTCTGTGGGTAATTTAGATCTTCTGTATTCCTAGAAAAAACTAGTTAATGGGTAGTTGAATGCCATGCATGTTACACTTTGATAAAATATGTTACAATTCTGTTTATCCCCAAACAAGAAAACTAGAAGCTAGCAAATGCTAAGCAAAGTTTAAACTTAGATCTGCTGAGAGTTGAGGTACATTTCTAGCCAAGTAAGTTTAACTTTGGCTGTGAGTTATGTAGTTAAAACACTAAACCAGTTTAGAATTACACAATGAATTGATTTTAAAATGATAGAATCTTTGGGATGTAAGGGGCTTCTAAAAGTCATGGAGTCCAACCCCCCTGCAATGAGCAGGGACATCTGCAACTAGATCAGGTTGCTCAGAGCCCCGTCCAACCTGACCTGGAATGTTTCCAGGGATGGGGCATCTACCACCTCTCTGGGCAACTTGGGCCAGTGTTTCACCACCCTCATTGTGAAATACTTCTTCCTTCTATCTAGTCTAATCTACCCTCTTTTAGTTTAAAGCCATGTCCTATCACTACAGGCCCTGCTAAAAAGTCTGTGCCCATCTTTCTTAGAAGCCCCCTTAAAGTACTGGAAGGCTGCAGTAAGGTTTCCCCAGAGCCTTCTCTTCTCCAGGCTGAACAACCCCAACTCTCTCAGCCTGTCCTCATAGGAGAGCTGTTCCATCCCTCTGATCATGTTTGTGGCCCTCCTCTGGACCCTCTCCCACAGGTCCATGCCTTTCCTGTGCTGAGGGCTCCAGAGCTGGATGCAGGACTCCAGGTGTAGTGTGAACTTCTCTTTTTTTTTTTTTTCCCTCCTCTGTGGTGAAAATGAAGCATTTATGTCTGAAATTTCTGGTGACAGGAACTTGCTCTGTAGTTGCCTCTGATGAGAACCATTCTAGTGTGAAGGGATAAAAGGCCAGCAAAAGACGTTAACCTTTAAAAAAAATTAAGATTTGTACTGGAGTTCTACAGAAATTAATTGCTTAATTCATAATTATTTCCCTCAAAGTTAACATTGCATTTTTGGTAGAAGATCACTCACTCTGTTTTGGAGGGAGGGTTTACAGCTATAACCTATAGCATGTGTAACAGTGGAGCCAGACTTTTTGCATGAGTTCCCTGCTACTGTTTATACATATCTTTTCCTTTTTTTATGCGAACAGCAAATCCAAGGCCTGAGGCCCAAAGAAGTATTTTCCCCTTTTTATTTTTTAAAGGATTTCATTGGAAGTTTTTGTTGTTGTTGTTGCTTTTGTTTGTTTGGTTTTGTGGTGGTTTTTTTTTTTTTATTTCAGATGTAGATATGTTCAGATGATAGCGGCTTAATTTTTGAAATCTCTTTTCTAGCATGCTACCTTTTTTGTTGTTGAGACCATGTCATAGTGCAATACTCTTTGACTGGGTTCCTTCAGGTATTCCACATGTGGAGGGCTTAATATATAGTACAGAGTTTAATTAATTTGAAGTTACTTGCAGTTACAGAGGATTTTGATTTAGCACAGTGAGATAACAATGCACTCATGTCACAATTTAATGAGAAGTTACACTTAGCGGAGTATAGCAATTGCAATATACAATTGACACAATATAAAAGTGAATCTCATTATCTTGAATATGCTCACCATCATGGCGCTGAGCATCCCCCAGTCGCCAGAAAGGAAGGTATGTCTTGAAGTCAGATGAAGCCCACAGCTCTCTTCAGAGCTCTTCCGTTTACTGTTTGGTTTTTGTATTGGGCTTAACCACATATACTCTCCCCATGCTGGTCTGGCTGAGTTGTTTATAGCCGTGGGGTCTCCAGTGCCAAGTTGGTGGCCCATCTCTTTTCCCTTCTTTTCTGTGCTGTGCTACTCTGCCTTCACTTCTGAAGGACACTGCTGTCATGCCAGGCCTGTATCTCATGCCATGTTAGTGGCATTCAGTACCTCACTCTACACAGAATGACTGCTTGATACTGCCATGTATATAAACTATGGTGGTAACAAACTAGCCATCGGCACTTGCTGGATTACGAAAACGGCTGTTACAGCTAAACCAAGTGAAAAAAAGCTGCAGGCAGGTCAAGGGAAGTTCAGAGGTCTTGCAAACTTGGTAGAAAGCTGAGCCATTACTTGGTTCGTTAAGTGCTCCATATAATTCATATAAAGCTCTCCAGCAAGCTCCACGGTGGGGAACGTATTCCTTCCTCCGTCACTCTCTGAGCCCAGTAGAGTGAGCTTTCCTACACGCCTGGAGGTCATGGCCAGCAGCCGCCAGGCAGAGGCTCCTCTCGCAGAAGGTATCTCCCAGCTCAGCCCGCTTCCCTCGCATCTGTGCTGTTGTATCGACTGCCACAAACTGCCAGTGGAGTCACAGCAGGCAAAGTTGCTTGCTGAGGGAATGACTGGGCTCTACGGAAAAGTGTAAAACAGTAAGCTGAATACCTGTTACAGTTATATGAGCAGA
Source organism: Phaethon lepturus (assembly GCF_000687285.1). Classification (NCBI taxonomy): domain Eukaryota; kingdom Metazoa; phylum Chordata; class Aves; order Phaethontiformes; family Phaethontidae; genus Phaethon; species Phaethon lepturus. The sequence continues at coordinate 68,846 of NW_010529449.1, read as the reverse complement.
AGTTGCTTGTGGTTGGAGTTACAGGATCATAATTTCTAAGCAGATCCAATACGTATTGAAGTTATGTTATTTTAACCAGAAGCACCCCTAAAACTAGGTTTTTTTTGCTCTGGATCTGCATTCCTTTCAATCAGGGACAGGCAGCTGTGCGAAGGGTTGAAATATTTTGTCGCTACAGTCGGTTTGTCTAAAACAGAGGCACCCTTGGGTTTCCTTTGGCACTGAGATGAGTTTGTCTTCCTTTTCAGCAGTTGTGATCAATCATGTCATTATTCTCCCCTGAGCCTTCAGGTCATGTAGCCTCTATTTATCTCTTCAGAGCATTCCTTCTTTGTGGGTGTGTAAGTGTGTATGAATGGAGGGGGCTGCATGGGGCGGGGGTGTCTTTGGTCAGTCACAACCCTTTGTCCCTGTATTTTACACAATGTAGTATGAAATCTTGTCTTGTCATGTGCAGAAATTTACCTTTTTGGGTAAATTTAACTTGTGACACCAGCTTTTTTTAAGTGAAAAATTGCCACTGGATGTCTGCTTGACAGCATACGAAGTAATATTTCTATTAGTATTCCCTCAATTTCTTTGGTCTGGATCGTCACATAGCAAATAGCTGCTTGTAGTCTGTTTCCTTAGTACTTCTCATACTTCATCTCTGCTCCTTCAGTTGCCACATTTGTTTTTCCTTGAGTCCTCATAAAGCATTATTCTTTACATTTTTCAGACAGTTCCATCTCTTAGGCATAACTAGTACCTGTCTGCGTTGAGCTTTCCTTCCTTGGGTATCTCGTGCCCTCCAATATAATGATCTGATTAATCTGGAATGACATTTTGCTGGTTAGCATAGTATTCTATCACTCTAACCTGCAATTCATGTTGCAGTGTTATCCCATGGTCACGATTATCCATCTACCCCAACAGTAACACAGTGCAGTTATGTCCCTGGCTGTGTAATTAAGATTTAAATCAAGCCTCTTGTATACCGTTACCAGCCTCTTCTTCTACGAAGTCTTTTAGGTTATGGTCACACTGCTAAGCATTTTTCAACAATTTTTCAGTGAAAAATAAAAAAAGCAGAATGGGCAAGTTTTCTGACTTTTTCTGTTCACTTCGATGTATTTCATAGTCTTCGGAGTCTTGGTGTAAATAGGTGCTGTATGTGAGAATTGTGCTGTATGCTGCCTTGAAACTGGTAAACGTTTTTTTCACCCCCCTGTCTGCTTCCAGCATAGCAACACATCTTGGTAAATCGTGTTTGTGTTTTAATGTATAGTTATTTACTGAAGTACATCTATGCTTCAGGTGTTACAACTGATACCCCTGGAAAATACTATTTTCCTGTTTCAAAGTAGTTGAGGATTTTAGCCCCCTGCCTCCTCCTCCTCCACGCATCTTTTCTGTACTGGTTAGACCCATCTTCACTTCATTGTCAATCTAGGTCATTATTTAAGCTTTTGTTGACAGAGCACTTGAAGGTAAGTGCATCTGATACTATAAATAGGCTTGATTCTTCACAGTAAGTCAGCAGATTCACTTGAAAATTCTCAGTTTTGTACTAGGTTTGGTGAAATGGAAGGTTTATTGCATTCTTCTGTCAACCACTAGCATAACAATTTTTAATGAATTGTTATCTTCGAAACTTTCACATGCTAGAAGTGAATAATTTTGAATTAACACAGGATTACTAATTTTGTTTAGAGGGAAAAAATGGACCCTTTAAACTATTGCACTTTTTAAAAAAAATATTTTATTTTTCTATTTATTTTTTAAAACATGAATTTTTATTTCACAAAGTAGTGCTTGCACATGAAAACCTGTTCCAACATGGTTTATGCTGTTCTGTTTGTTCCAGGAAAGTGGAGGATACTGTTCCTTTTACTGTGTGTTTTCAGTAACCTGTGCTGTGAAAGTAGATGATTCCTTGGATTAGGTTCTTCTTTGTTAGTTTACCACAAATTGTGGCAGGGACCAACCAAACAGTATGCATTCCTGTCACAATGTAAGGCAGCCTTCTGGTACAGCTCCAAGGTGCTGTTCTACTGGCTAAAGATGTTCAGGCATGGAAAAACCTGTGATAGGTTGTCTTTTCTGTTGCTCTGTGTTGTTGTATGGGTACAACTGCAGGAAGGAATTTAGGTGCAGCTCTGGCTGCAGCGTGTGCATGGGCACCTTTCTGAAACTTTTGACCACTATGTATGCTGCTGCACCAGCATGATAACCGACATTTTATTCCTTCCTTCACATTCTCTAGTAGGCTTTAAAGCATTATTTACATAGTGACTAAATCCTGGAGATTAAATTAACAATGTCGTTTCATCCTACGTCCTTTCTGTGCGCACAACAAACGTACTACAAAACCAGGTATAACACTAGGTAAGTGCCTCTGGCTCTGAAAGTAGGACTGGATGTACCACTGTGATGCGTATTGGGCTTGAAAAGCATTGTAAAAGGAGTACATAACAATGACTTTTCCCCACTGCAGTCTATATAGATTTGTAAGCACCCCACAGCTTATATGCAGTACCAGCATTCTCTTAGAGGTTTTTCAGGCTGAGGCTAGATGATGGACTGTAGAAAATGGACAGCTGTCCATAATAAATTTGATAGCCACTCAAACTGAGGTTTGACGTGGTGCCTGTTTGCTGATATTGAATCAGAATTGCTACTGGTGCTGTAGTTTTGTGTGCCAGATTCACTGTCAGACACAGAAAGATAAATTCATTGATAGCATATGCCATAGTGATGCCTACCTAAATGCAGAAGAGCTAAGCTAAGTGAATGATTCAAATAAGTGTACTTATTTCTTTAGTAATAGGTGAATATTTAAAGGCTGTTGATAAGTACACTAAGCGCTTTTCATTTAATTTTAGAAAGTGAAATACAGTTTATTCCATGAACCTGTTAAAAAAAACTAAAACAAAAACAAATGAAAAAGTACTTTCTGCACGAGTGGTATATGAGTGAGTTCCTTCCCCTTTTCATCTATGATGAGATTCATGTGAAGCTTACTCTTTTCAGTTTTCCCCACCACATACAGTTTGGCTTCTGATTTTCTTGTGTTGACAATGGTATCTACTCCCTCTCAAGTTTATCTGTGGTCATGCAAAGAGCTACTTTATGGTTTCTTACTGTAGATTTGAACAGTATGTAGTGTCCCTTGATGAATTTTTGTTGCCTTTTATTTAACAAGGTAGGCTGCTAGTTGGTAGTTATAATGCAAGATTTATAGGCATAGGTAATATCTTTTATGCGGCCAACTGTTGAAGTTAAAAAATACGCAAGCTTACGCACCTGAATGTTTGCCCCTTTAATTTTTTTCATCATTAGTTGTTTTAATAACATGTACTCCTTCTTATTAAAAACCTTCCCTGATGTGAAGAAGCTGTATGATAATAGGTGTTAATTTTTTTTAGTTCATTTGGTAGAATATTTAAAAAAATAGATACTGTTGTTTCATTAATCTCATGTTGTTAATATACCTGGACACTGTTGCCGTACCTGCGCTGTTTGCACAGTTCACATGTGTGAATACAGTCAGTGACTCCTTTTAGTATAGCAGTGCACATGTATGCATACAGAGAAGTAAAGTCTTTTAAGAAAAGCATATTAATTTGTACCTCTTCTGTTCAGTATTTTAGATACTTGTGAAGATTTCTATTTTGTCAAACTTCAGTTTGAATGTTCTTTTCAGTTGTCTTTGTTGATCCCTCATCTGCATTAATAATCATCATTACTTGAAAAGGGAGAAATAGGCATAGGGGTTCTTCCTGTCATCCATGATTGTGGTAAGTGAAGGATGAATGGACTGACTTAAGAAGAGTGTGACTCTTCAGGTTAACATTGAAAAGGATTGTATTAATGTTGACAGAGGTGCACAAGTTACTTTAATTTAAGTAATTCTGATTTTAATTTGAACATTCTTGACATACTCCTTCCTAGTTGAGTGTGTTTATTCTTAGCATTTGTTTTCTCAGTATGTACTTGAAGGAGTCATCAAATTATGGAGTCAATGTGTCCTTGCAGTTGTGGTCTAATAGTGCTTTTTTCTGCTGGAGTTCAAGGTTAATTGGTTTAGATAATACAATACTGTGCAAATTTTAAAATGTTTCTATTCCTTACTGAAAAGCGTAGTATGAGAAAGCTTGCTTAATTCCATTCACTTTAATAAGTGAATTAAAAAGATCATCAGCAGCTGTATTTTTTTTTTATGGCATATTAGTTATTTTATAGTAGGGAAAAAACTCATCTGTTTTTGTTTCATTTTCTGCAAAGCTTCCTGAGACTTTTCAGAAGTCTGTCATCTGCATTCCCTGCTGGATGAAAGTTTCAACATGCAATGCCTTATGGCAATGAAGAAAAAGCCTACACCATTCCTTCAAAGAATATAGAATTTGATTCCTAACCTTAAGTATATTCTGATCTAGAAGTTGTAGTGTGCTTCATATGGTAACTTTAGTTTCTCCTCCATTATTTCCAGAGAAGGCAAATTGAAATCAGGAGGGTCAAAGCCTATTTGGAACTGAACATCAGGGCATAAAGTAACAGGAAATGATTCTGCGTTTCCCTGAGGGAACTAAGGGAAATACGGGTCCATGGATGAACAATCCATGGAGGCAATCTAATGGTGGACATCACAGAAAAGGCAGAAATTTCCCATGTTTTTTTTTAACTGTTCCCAGACAAGGGATGGTGACATGGTTAGGGACTGTTCAGAGAAAGTCGATGTGTTCAGCTTCTTGAGACTCTATGCCAAGGTTGACAAGAGCTCATTCAGGTGATAGGATTGCGAGGCAGCTATTGTCCAAGAAAAAACATGGTAATTGAGGAAAGTCCTGAGAACTAGAAGGAGGCTAACATTATACCAGTCTTTATGCAAGATGAGGAGAATGGTCCAGGGATGTACAGGCTGTATCAGGTCAGTGTCAGTCCTCAGAACGATCATGGAACCCGTTGTCTTGGCACCTGCTTCTAGACACGTGAAGGGCAAGGGAGTAAAGAGTCAACACAGATTTCTGAAGTGCAAGTTAGTGCTTTGCTAATCTGCCTTCTAGGGTGAAGCGTCTGGCAATGTGAATGAGGGTAGCACATGTGATATGGTATAACTGTAACTTTATTCAGACTTCTGATACCTTCTCCCACGCTGTTGTCAACAGTAAGCTGAGGAAGCATGGGCTAGGTATTGCGTGGGCTGAAAACTGGCGGGACTACTGTACTGAAAGGGTGGTAATCAATAGCTTGACCAGTTAGCAGACAGTAAGAAGTAGAATACCTCACGGGTTGATCCTGGTACTCATGCTATTCAATTCTTTAGTGACTTGGATGATAGAATTGAACAGAATGCACCCTCAGCAACTTTGTGAATGATATTAAATTAGGGTGATGCTTGGAAAGCTGAAATAGAGCTTCCATCTTAAAGTGTCTTGAGACCTTGAACAAACTGAGGACTGAGCCAACAGGAAACTCATGTATTTATAAAAAGAACAGACTGAAATTCTACATCTGAGGTGGAATAACACCATGCATCAGTCCAGGCCTGGAAGCACCTGGCTGAGTCACAGCCCTTCTGAAAAGGACCCACAATCATTAAGAATGTCAAGCTGTATATGAGCCAGTGGTGTGCTTTCGCTGCAGACAAAGCTAACTGTGTACTGGGCTATGTTAGAAGGACGCAAGAACATGATGAGCAGACTGGAGGAAGCTGTTACCACACTTGCTTGGAGCTGGTAAAGCTGATTCTTGAACAACTGTGTTTTCATTTTGGTAATGCCCAATGGAGAGGGGATGTTAAGAAAGTGGCAGTAGTCCAGTGGGGGGATACTAAACTGCTCAGAGGCCTAGACCACATGATGTGGTGGGGGAGGTTAGGGAGCTGGGTCTTGTGAAGAGGAGGCTAAGGGGGTGATCGTAGGTTACCCCACAATAACTTAAAAGAGAGTGACAAAGATGATGGCACCAAACTTTTCTCAGTAGCAGCATGCAGTTTAGCAAGGGGCAATAGCCATAAATTGCAGCTTGGGTTGTTCAGACTGGACACAGGAAAAATTTTCATGAAGGGGATACTTGGAAGAGGTGACCTGGAAGGCTGTGAGTTTGATCTTTTCCAGTCAACTACGCAAATCCTAATCTGGTGTTGGAACTTGTAGTAGTTTACTGGCAGCTGAGACTAGGTGACTTCGAGCCAAAATTTCTGTGGTTCTGTGATGGTTTTGTACTAATTCAATGATAATGCATGATTTTGCTGAAATTATAGTTTACACCTGTGTATGTAGGCCATGGGAAATACATTTTGAGGGAGGATAGTGTGTTTTAAAAACTCCCCCAATTTGATTACTTAGCTTTAAAAAAATGCACTAAAAATAAGATTAGAAACTGAGGAGAGCTGATTATTGAAGAGTAATCTCACTACTTTTCAATGTTTGTGTTAAGTGATAAGGACTGAAATAACAGATCAGCCAACAGGACTGGTGGAAAACTAGCTAACACAGAATGGGATATTGTGAGATTTTGCTAAGATCTACTTTTTCCTCCCCCTGGAGATATCCTTTATCTTTATTTTTACATAAAGATTTTACGTTCTAAGCAGGTTTAGAGACCAAGCTATTACTTCTCAAGCTGTACCAGACCTTAATATTTACAAGAGAGCAACATGTGGAAATAAATAAATAAATGTTTCTTTGTGTTAATAATACAAAAGTGTAAACGTAGCCTTACATTTAGATTCAGTCAAGCTTTATATAACGAATCCATTCTCTTCACAATCCCTTAGCCTCCCCCCCCCCCCTTTTTTTTTTTAATTGGGAATAGCGACATTTACATATATTTCAGACAGGTTGCATGTGTATGTAGATGAAGGGAGCCAGTATAGGTCCCGTAAGGGAGCTACTGTGCTTTTTATTTTTTCTGTCAGTTGCTTGTATCAGATTGAATACCTGGAGAAGAGTAAAATAGGTACAGAAACTGTTACACAGTTCAGTGTGGTGAAGATTCCTATCTCATGAGGGCTGAACTTTCCCTTCAGAGGATTCAGAACTAATTCGCAGGCACTTTGCATCTCCCCGTATGACTTGGACCTCAGGTCACATAAAATGAGGCCAGGCAAGTCAATTATGCCTTCATCAGGAAAATTAATCACCTCATAGTCTGTATATAGCATATAAATAAATAGACTGGAAATCAGGGCACAATATTGCCAATAAAGGAAGCTGAGTGACTCTTCAGGCTACTGCAATAAGCTGACTGTCTTTGACTGCTTGATCTCAGTGGCACAGAGAACAGTCAACACTTCCTGAATGCATGATCAGGTTTGCAGGAGACTATTCTTTGGGTTAATCCTTGGATTCTGCAAGGTATTTCCTGCTGTTTGTTCAGCTCTCTCTAGAGCTAAGGGAGAAATACAATATAATAGTTACAGTAATGGATTTTAGGATATAGTATGTTGATTGTTATCTCAATAATACTGAAGTGGTTGCCATGAAAATAAATGATTGTTCAAGTCAGATACAATTGTTCTTTGAGGGGTTATTTAGAGGAAATAACAGTGCCAAAATACCAGATGAGGATTTCATGCAACACAAGTGGGATTGTGGCCTCTTTCTGTCGCCGTTATCTGAATATTTATACCATAGCCATATATCAATACTTGTTCCCTCCCTCCTTCCTTCAGGTTAAATCCTAAGAAATGCTTTGTGCTTTAAAAAAAATCCATACTTTAACAGCTTTAGGTGGGCATCTTGTAGTTTACTGAGATGTTATTCAAGACTGCTGTTTTAGTTTTTGTGCTACTTTTATTGAGTATTTTCTTTCCATTCTGTGCTGTACCCTATTGACTCCAGTGTATTCAAGCAGTGCCCGGAAAGGGGATGTAATAATAATGAAGTTTTCTGCAAAACTTGCTACAGCTATATTGTCTAATATATTGTGTACCAACGTTTTCTACAGCAGTCTGTTTACAGCTGAAGTTTACTTTTTCCAGTTCCTTCTATTGCATTACTGACTGAAGTATGTGCCAAGTATGGTGTCCCTCAGGGGTCTATACGGGGACGAGTACTCTTTAATATCATCATCAATGACATAGACAGTGGGATCGAGTGCACCCTCAGCAAGTTTGCAGATGACACCAAGCTGGGTAGTGCAGTTGACACGCCTGAGGGACGGGGTGCCATTCAGAGGGACCTGGACAAGCTTGAGGAACGAGCCTGGGTAAACCTTACGAGCTTCAACAAGGCCAACTGTGGAATCCTGCACCTGGGTCAGGGCAACCCCTGATATCAGTACAGGCTGGGGGATGGAGGGATTGAGAGCAGCCTTGCTGAGAAGGGCTTGGGGGTACTGGTGTATGAAAAGCTGGACATGAGCCGTCAATGTGCACTCACAGTCCTGAAGGCCAACCACATCCTGGGCTGCATCCAAAGCAGTGTGGCCAGCAGGTGGAGGGAGGGGATTCTGCCCCTCTGCTCTGCTCTGGGGAGACCCCACCTGGAGTCCTGCATCCAGCTCTGGAGCTCTCAGCACAGGAAAGACATGGACCTGTTGGAGAGGGTCCAGAGGAGGCCACCAAAATGCTCAGAGGGCTGGAACACCTCTCCTGTGAGGCCAGGCTGAGAGAGTTGGGGTTGTTCAGCCTGGAGAAGAGAAGGCTCCAGGGAGACCTTCTTGCAGCTAAGTACTTTGTTATACCGGTACTTAAAAGGGGGCTTGTAAGAGATGGGGACAGACTTTTTAGCAGGGCCTGTAGCAATAGGACAAGGGGTAATGGCTTTAAACTAAAACAGGGCAGATTTCGACTAGATGTGAGGAAGAAATTTTTCTCAGTGAGTGGTGAAACACTGGCACAGGTTGCCCAGAGAGGTTGTAGCTGCCCCACCCCTGGAAACATTCCAGGTCAGGTTGGACAAGGCTCTGAGCAACCCGATCTAGTTGAAGATGTCCCTGCTCCTTGCAGGGGGGGTGGACTAGATGAAAAGGTCCCTTCCAACCCAAAGATTCTATTATTCTATGTTCTACATTTTCATATGCTTGTAAAGCTGTATTGTCTTCAGTGTTTATGTAATTTTGGCCGTTGAAAGTAGTTTTGCAATAGTTTTCTTGGTTACTCCATGAATGAATATGCTTTCTGTCTTAGATACTGCCTAGATTTGGATTACAGATGTCATCTGATGATGTGTTATTTTTTCAGCAGGTTGTGCTATTTTGAACACATTTTAAAATAGTTGAATAAAGACTTGGAACTTGTTAAAGGAAGAATTTTGTATCGGGGTTAGGTTTTTACAGCTTGTTAGTTACAATGTATTGGTAATTGCTGCACTTGTTAATTTTAGCCCTGGTGAAGCCATAGTTCTGCAGTGCAAGTATTGCCACTCAGTTACATGTCTGTGTCTTAATTTTGTTTCTTAAGTGAGGTTTGGAACAGGCCGCCCAGGGGGTGGTGGAGTCACCACAATACAAAAAATGTGTGGGCGTGGCACTTGGGAACATGGTTCAGTGGGCATGTTGGTGTTGGGTTGATGGTTGGACTTGATGATCTTAAAGGTCTTCTCCAACCTTAATGATTCTGTGATTTATTTTATTGTACATGTATATTGAACGTGTATATTGTATAAGAAGCTCACTTTTCTCCATTAGGAATTTTTTGCCCAACACAGTATAATCCTTTCTTATTACTGGGACCTCTGGATGCTGTCATGCAATTTTTGAATTAGAATAACTTAATCTTCAGAATCTTTGACACTTTCATAGTAAGTTAACACAATCTCTAGAATGAAGTTGTTCTAAACAAGACTTCTTTATCTGCATACCCTGTGTAATGGAACAGTATGGATAATACAGGTGTAGCGCGCTCTCAGTGGCTTGGCAGCTGGTCAGTGTCTGGGAAGGCTAATACTGAGCTTGTGTTAACATGCTGAGTAAGACCTGAGCTGGCTTCATGTGATCATATGAATTCACTGTGTTTTCAAGCACTTGCAGTTTCAAAAGTAAAGAAATGAAAGAAAAGGAATGGATTTCTTCTAGATCCCAGCAGGTACTGAATGGCTTACAAAAGCTTGATGCTGTACCTGAATGAATAAAATGCAGTCGGTCTGAACAGCCTCTTCTCGACCTCTCATCTTTCCACAGTTCCTTAGGTGCAACTCTTTGTTGTCTTGTATTTCTAACTCTGGGGATTCAATTTCCTAAAACCTACCTTTTCTCCGTGCTCCAGTTTCTACAGTGCCTTTGTTGGACCAAGCTGTATTCAGCCTTCTGAGCTGTGAAAGGTACTAAAGGTTTCCAGCTACAGGAATGTTAGAAAACAAAATGGGACAAAAAGAAATGGTATGAAAGGAAGGCATAAAGCATGTCTAGTTGTCTGGTTATGGCAAATACAAAAAGATACTACCTTTTGGACAGGAAAGAGTTATTCAGTTCTTTGTCTGAGCTCTCTGTCATACCCTTGCTATACTTGTGTATCTGGGAAGTCCTTTCTCATGTACTGCCTTACCACAGAGGGTGTGGAGAACAGACGGACTAACGTAGCTGTGGAATAAGCAGCTGTATTCATTTGACTATCTAGAAGTTAGTTTTTCAACCTGTTTCTGTGTAAATATAATCAGGAAAGGGGTCTGATCCTGCACATCCATGAGCATGACTAACTATACTCACCTGAGTACCATATTACAACTAATGAAGTTATTCATATAAGTTATTTGCAAGTCAGAGATTTGAGTTGAATCCTGGTTTTAATTCTGAAGAGTCAGCTTTGAAGACTGGGATTCAAATGATGCTGAAGTTACTTATAAAAAAATGAATCCTTATATGAAAGTATAAAAGCAATTTTAACATACAAATTTCCCAATATAAGTGATCTAATATCTGGAAACTATGACTTTTTACATCATCTTCATTTTTTTTTTCTGCTGATGGAACTCATTTTCCTGTATGAAAAGGAAGTAGGCCATTGTATTTGCGTAATTTTAAATAAAGCTAATAACCTTTTTGTAAATATGTACTGATAACATATACCTTTAAGTATGTAGTATGTTGTTTGGCTTTCAGAGGGGTTTTGTCCCCCCATTTCAGAGTAACATCTTGCTCCTGACTGATCAGCATTTCCCAACAAGAAAATACTTCAGTGGAATATTTTAAAGTGCGTCTAATGATGAATACAGCTAAGACTTTTAATGTTATCTAATCACTTTGCAGAAGCAGTTCTAGACCACTTACACAACCAAATTCCAATTTAAGAAAGTGTAATATATACACAAGTGAAGATTATAAATATTACCAACTTACTGATCTAAAAGAAGTTATAGTTGTTATTTAACATGAAGATGAAATTGTATGCAAGAAACTTACTCATTAAATGCAGAAATTCAGAATTTGATGCATTTAGTGAACACTGCAATATTATTTTTTCCCTGGTAGCATAGTAGTGTTGTGGAAGAGTGAGCAAAATCCCTTTTGTTCTCATGCATCTGCTCTCTGATTTTTCTCTGAGTTATGAATGTTTGCGTTCTGTCTTCACTTTCTCCTTTACAAGCTCATTCAATTTTATTAGTTATCACTGCAAGCCAAATGAAATGAAAGGAGTTGCACAGCTGCAGTGCTATGAGTGAGAACTGCATCATCACCCTTACTTGCAGTAATATGCAAACAGGAAAAAAATGGGCTTGATCTCGGGTAACTTTGCCAGAACCAATATACAAGTGATTTCCTGAAAACTGAACTATTTAGCACTAGGAATCTTAAAAGTAAAACCTGAAAAAAATCAAGAAAAGTATCTTTTTTCACAGGTGCTGAGCATTCATTGTCCTCTAAAGTCAGTCAGAAGTGTAGGCTCCTACTGTCTTTTAAAAATTGTACCAGTGTGCAGAAAGCTTCACTGATATTTAAGTTATCTTACTGTAACAGAAGTGTATCTTAATGCACTTCAGTTGAGCTTGTATAATTGTGTCAGAAATAGCTGTGGCTGAAAATTGATATTGGATATCACAATAAAACCATTTATTTTTTGGTATATAGAAGTATCTAATTTAAGCTTCCAGCTTTCTGCAGTTAAGTAATTCCACAGTATTACAACAGGCATAAAGACTGGACTGAAGGGACGTCTGTCCAGCATGGTTGTACCTGTTCAGCTGCTGCTTGTAATTCATATGTAGTGCAGGCAACTACAGACATTTTCTTTTAGAGAAAGCAAGTTGTCCATCTGACATTCTTCAGTGTGTTTGTCTCGTAAATAGTTTTTCTGGGGTTCCTCATTCATAGGTTCACAAAAACTCTGCCTGAAGATTTCAAGCTGATTTGCCCTGAGATTCTTAGGGGTGGAGAAGGTTGACTTAAGCAGCACGGATCAAGGTAGTGTTGTAAACAGGTGGCAGTGGTATGTCTTTTGAGAATGGAATTACTTGTGAAAGCACACACTGTCTTTTGAGCTCTTACGTGTGCAGCATGTCTGTAGTGACTTGCGTACCAGCCTTGTTACCCCAGTGGAGTTGCAAAATCACGGTGTAGGTTAGGCTTTGTAAATAGCTGATGGAGGCAGGAAATGGCAAGTATAGTAAAGGAAGTCATGGGACTGGATATCTGCCATCAAGTACCGTTACCCTCAGCTTACGTAGCCAGGAAGGACTGTATAGTCTGTGTAGACACGAAAGGTCATCAAGTACTTTTAGTGCAGATCCATCCTAGGTTGAAGGTAATGAAAGACTATTTAGCAGTAGTATTTTTATTATGGCTGAAGGCATATGCTGTTCAGTTCCATATGTCATATTTTGCCTTAATTCCAAAAAAGTTTTAAAGTTTTATGCACAATTTTTGTCTGTTAGAAAGACACTGTGAAGTCTTTAAAACATAAAATTAATAATTTCAACATTTCCTGGGGTGTTGTGTCTGTAGGGTATTAAAAAATAAAAAGCCTTAGAAGTATTTCAGTTCTATTTGTAAATTTAAGAATTTTCTTCCTTAGCTATGGGTTTTCTCTACAAAATTCTAACTCTTCAAACACCCCTTGTGAGGCTATGACAGCATAATACACCTTTAAAGATAGTAAAATAATACATTAATAGTTCAGTGGTTGTACTTCTACCAATAAGCCTCTTTTTCCAGTCTTACACTTATTAAAACAAATGTACTTGTTTTAATCTAATAAAACTAAAAAATCAAGAAAACTATTTTATGGGCATACACATGGCGTTATTATGTGAACCACGGTAACAGTACCAGGACCAGGCATTAGAAAGCAAAAGAATTGAGTTCAGTCCCTGTGGCTTCCTTCTTTCAACACCATTTCTATAGATTTTGGACAAAGCAGAACTATAATACATTTTTTGAACATATATTTTGCATTTTTGCTTTAGACTCCCTGAACGCTACTAAGGATCAAATCTGACGTGATAATTTATGAATTTATTTGTAAAGAAGAGAATCTGTAACAATATATTATTTGCTTTTTGGTCTTTAGTTCCCAGGGTAATGAAATTAATGTTATGTTTCTTTAGTACTTTTAAAAAAACAAACCAACAGCTTGAGCAGCTGTTTATTTTTTTCCCCTCTCACTTCTGTTAATGGCAGGTTCTGAAACTAAGGAGGAGGATTGAAGGAACAAGATCTGCCATCCAAATCTTTTTGGTATTTTGTTACAGGTTATTTTGGTTTTGTATGTTTTAATACTTCATCTGCCTAGTATCAGTTTCAGTGAAACAAGCAAATATAGTAATAAACAAAAGAGGCATTTTGAAATAACATCTAAATATTTTATCTTTGCTCTTAGTAAAACATGAGAGTTCAAATTATATTTTCCAGGTTTGATTGTCATTTTTTAATGTTCTTGCCTGACGTGCCTGCGTATCCTCCAAGTAAGCCTGTCAACAGTTTTTAAAAATGCTTTCCTCCTACCTGCAAATTTTAATAGGGTGAAAGCTTTTGGTTGCTAAAATCAATCCTTGTTTGTTTGTTTTGTTAGAAAAATTGTGGCACTGTAGGAAAAAGGTTGTCGTATTCACTTGCTTGGAGAATAGGGTAAATTTATTCCTACATGGGTATATAAGTAAAAATGGAAGTTTACACAGATAATGTACTTTTGTCTCAAGAGGAGAAGAAAATATTGCTGTGCCCTTTTTTTTTTAATTTGGAATTTTACTCTGTTTCAATTCATTGGGTAAGTTTATAGTTGATGCTTCAATTCCTGTGTGAATACCGCGTGCAGTCCTCAACGCTGCTAGCTAAATCCATTATCTCTGGCTGTTGCTGATGCACTGTATGGCAGTAAATGGTTTAACACTGAGAACAGCACATACTTGAGTGCCTCTTACAAGCTACCTGGGAAGAGGAAGCAAGACAGCACACACGTGCTGCTGACTTGGTGTTAGACTAAGCGTGGCATTTCCTCTTTTTGCAGTATAATGTCTAGCACCATCTCTGTAAGGAACAACCATTATATGGCTGGGGAGGTCAATATGCAGCTGGCTCTCTGCAGGATAAGCAGCACTGAAATGTTTTAGAGACTCAAACTTCTCAGTATTATTAAGTGTTAAAATACGCCTTTGGATCGCTCGGGGGTCTGCGTGGTTTGTTTCAAAGTTCATGCATAGTAGTTTTTGCAGAAAACTAGTATATGTTCTGACATGATTCACATACAGAAACGGCTGATTTCATCTTTTCTTGCAAGAAACATTTTTATATTGCTGCTATACTACATCAAGCAGAATGTGAAAAGTGGAACTCTACAGTATTTCTTTAAACTTAATTGGAAAAGTGACAGTGTTTTCAATGGCACTGATGTGTTATATAACAAGTTCATAAAGAGAGAAGCTTCTGCTTCTGACTCCTACAAGGCTGTTCAGTGTAGGAGAAAGAAGCAAGACGGCCTCTTGCCTTGTGTCACTGTGGTGGTACTTACAGAAACAAGAGTGTAAGAATTTCTTCTTCTGTATCGTGAGGAAGAAAGTCAGCTTCCCCCAGACAGGATTTTCAGTACCAAGCATGTGACTATTCCACAGGCCAACAACAATCCTTGAATTTTAGTTTGGTTTGTTTTTATTTAATCTTTCAGATTTTGAAGTTAGGAATTTGCATTTTGATGGTTCCATAGAAACATAGGCATGTCTTTTTTGACAAAAAAATGAGATTTTCTTGCAACTACCAGAGAGCAAAGAAGGCTGAGCTTTCAGGAAATGTGACAAAAAATGAGTGAAGGCTTCCGTTTTTACTTATCTTTTGTAGTAGGTAGGGACAAAGTATGTGAAAAATTTGCTGGATCCCTTTAGAAACAATAACAGTAGGATTTCTTAATATTCTTGAGATTTCTTCAGAATTCTGATTTACGGGGGAAATAACTCGTCAGGGCTCATTACAGAATCTTAAACTAAGGAATAGTCTGCAACATTGTCTGAACTAGGCTAATTTTTGTAAGATATTAGAATTCCTAGAATAACTGTCTATATTTATGATTATTTGTATGCCAAATAAGTAGGTACTGTATATTCAGTCTGTTAATATGTGTATTTAAATTTATTAAAATGATTTAATTGAAGTAGAGGTTGGGTATTGTTGAGGTGTAAGTAAACCACTTTTGGGTTCATTTAAGACCTGCAGTACAGATAGGTTGTACAAATGTAAATACTGTACAAGCTGTGATTTCTCTAAATTAAACACAAAGGATAAAATTAGCATTTATTCCAGTTAACAGTATGAGTAATAAATGACAAAACATTATTAAATCTTTGTCAGAAATAACATTTATTTTTTCTTCTTTGTAAAATAATTTCACAATAAAATAATGAAGGCCAGAATGAGAAATAATTGTTAGTTTAGTTTCAAGTAAGTCTAACCAAACCCTTATCTCTGTTAAAGAATTAGGCGTTTCTATGGATAATACATATTTTTTGAATTCCACTTACTTCAATGGAAAATAAGGCAAAATTACTGTGGTAGCTTGTGGAATTTTTCTCAGAATGTTCTGGGAAAGAAAGATAAAACAGTCACTAGAGCTACTGGTGTTTGAAGTTGTTTTCAAGTCTCTGTTAGTTCCTAGTGCTTTTGATGATCTTCAGTGTAGTGGGTGAAAGAATGCTCCTCC
>NW_010529449.1:0-52770 GCF_000687285.1 Phaethon lepturus | reverse complement strand
AGCCCCCCCCCCCCCCCAGTATTTATCGTTGACCTAAGTCTTTGTATCATCAGAACACTGGAAGCGGCACCACTGCTTAGAAAAGCCAATGAATAATGCTTCTTATGCCAGGTAGTCAAACTGATACCCCAGTCTTGTAAGTTGTTGAAGTGCAGAATGTGTGATGCAGACTGTTAACACCCAGAAGCAGTGAGCAGTGGTGTGTACATGAAAGATGGTTTTGACTTTTGGGGAGCATGAGAATGAGGCATTATTGCTTCCACTACCATTTCTATAGAGTTTATTAATTTTGGTAGTATTCCTTTTTGGGGGGACAAGTTGGATATGGGTGTGTGTTGGTTTTTTGGTGGGGTTTTTTTGTTCGTTTTTTGTTTTTTTAATTAATATTGACCTATCAAATTCATGTTTGGGTGTGTAAATAAATGATCTAATATCCAGTAGTGGTGGGACATCTTGAAACAAGCTATATTATGCATCTAAAAATCACTAAAAGTCAGTAATTCTTATTTGACTATTTTAGAGAATCCAGTCTTTTTTAATAGTAGTAGTAGCAGTATGTGGCAACAGGGAGGATTGGCCTCAAACTCTTAAATGACCCACAGAAATTTTTTACAATATTCAGGGAGATATTTAAAACAATATATAAATGCAATCTCTCAAGTGTTATTCATGCTCAATCATTTTGTTTTCTTTCCTTCAATGGTTTAAAAAGTTCAAAAGGTACTTCTGATCTTTGCCTTTCACAATGTATCAGTGTCTATAAGATTTTAAGTTGGTGCCCCCAATTCCCTTTAAACTTGTATGTACAAAGGTGTTCTTTTTCATTCAGTCTGTTCCACTTTGTTTTGAGTTACAATTGCAAGAGAAATCTAAGTCCCTGTTAGAAATAAATTAAACCATCACTCAATAGCAAACATTCATTGCCCCACTAGAAAATTTGATTTAGAGTGTAATTTGCAATTAAACTAATATTTAACTTGCTGTCAAAGCTAAATTTAAATAACAGTCTTACTAGAAATGCTGACAGGTCAGCAACAGGTACAGTTTTTAATCTACTTTTCTGGATGCTGCTGTGCTTGTGCAGAGATCTCAAAACTTGAATACAGTGGCACAAATGGCAGAATTTTACCTGGGCAGAAAATAAAAATAGCATGACACCTGTCAGGATAGATAGGCTGGAAAATAATTAAGCAAGCTGAAAATGGGTACCAATAGTTTTTGGCAATGCCACTAATTTGCTTCAGTTTTCTTTTATGGGGAAATGCTACACCTCAACCTGTGCAATATCAAGAAGCACAATAAAGAGTGGGAGGCTTTTTGAATGTCACTAAAATGAAAGTATTTGAATTCTTGTTAAAATCAAAGTCAGCGTCATTCAGCTTAAAAGCAATTTGTGTTGTTAGATGCTTTACCCCACTAAGCCAAGCACCTGGAAGGGTGGTGCTTGGTAGTAGCAGTAGGCAGTATAGGATTCTTGCTGAGATAAGGGAGTGTCCAAGTGGTAATGGATACTCCAGTTGTTTTTAAACATATTCCAGCTCCGTGCTAGTAAACGAATACACCCTGTGGTACAGTACTCCTTAACTACTAAAATAGTCTTCTGAAGGGGCATGCATAAATAACTTTGAGACACTCTAGTGCTACATTAAGTTACATTGAAAGCTGAGTGGATACCCATTTTGATCTGAACTGATACCTGTTAAAATGTGTGAAAACATCAGGGAGCCTTGACTATGCAGTAGAATAGTTCAGGATTTGATCCATCATGTCATCACAGTCAGAGTAAAGCTTCCGTTGAGGCATGAAGACTTCCTTTGCTTAAAGAAGTATTTATAATACTTAATACAAAATTACTGAGAGAGAGAGGAGAAAAAAAATCCTGAAAAAGGGGATGGAAAATGTGGTCTTTTTTATTGTAAAAAATGTCACAGTAAGTTTTTGTGGTGTGTGTTTTTCGGTTTGTTTTGGTTTTGTTTTTCATTCCCATCCAATAGTCCTGAAATTCTGAGGCTTACTGTTAGCTCTTTCTGCGAGCTAGGAAAATGCATCAAGTTGTATAGGACTCTGTCTTAAGTTCCTTTAAGAACCAAAACCATGTCTGGTAAAAACGGTGGGTGTGTAAGAATGAACAATTTTAATATGTGATTTTTGGCACATACTATTTCTGATGGCAGGGTAAGGAGTAAAGTGGAAACTACTTCCAGGTGAAGTCTATATAAAGTTGATATTTTAGTACAATGGATGATTCAGTTTGCAATTTTGGTTTTCCCAGCCACAGTCATTTCTGCAGGTAACTGGGGTTCAGAAGATGTGAAGTACTCTCTATCACCTCATTCTTAATTAATGTGTTGATCCTGTGTGTATTAACCCCTGTAAACATTAGAAATTTCACAAAGGATCTTTAATGCAGTTTTCCACTTAATTCATTCCTGTCTGAAAATCCATGTCTCATTAAATTTCAAATAAAACGTACTTTATATAAGCTTGATCTTCACTGTGTAGTCTACTTACTACATGGGCAGGCTTCACATTTTTCAGATGCTCTTATTCATGAGAATCTTTTTCAAATGACCATATTAACTAAAGGAAATAGCCACTTGCAAATACAAAAGCCATCAATCTTCCAACACCTGTAGTTTTTCTCTGTTACTCTGTTACTGTAACCCATGAAAAAAAATAGTTCTTTGTTCCAGCAGTAAAGACCTATGTATTTTAACCTAGGTGCACTCTCTGCTTTTTCAGGTTTCATACCCCACTGTCAGTAAACGTATTTTGGAGCATGCAATGCAATCCTTAATACAGTCAGGTTCCTGTTACCTGAGATGCGATGCGACTGTCCCGTGTCAGGGTACCCTTGGAAATGCAGCTGTCCCCGGAACACCTATAGAAATAGACACCAGGGGACTTAAGCACACACACGCGCATCCTGGTGACTGCTTAGGAGTAGGACAGCCCGTGTATAGCGTGGTCTATATGGAACAAGACAGCATATATGGATTGGCTAATTCTGAGAGGACTCCTACCTAACTTCTGTGTGTTAAGCTCTCTAGTGCTCTGGAAACTAGAAAAGTTTATTTGCTCACACATGGCTTTTCAACTTAATTGGTCCCCTGTACATGCAACAAGACTGTTCTGATAATCTCCGTGGACATGAACTTTGGGTTCCTTATTCAAATACCTAACGTGTGAATTAAGGCTCCGCTTGGGTGTAAGCCACCTTTTTGGCTCTGTTTCAGTGTTGACCATACTGGAGCAGAGCTAGGCTTTGTAGAGGGGCCCTCAAGAAAGCTGACACCTTGTTCATAGTTCTCAGCTATTCCCATTAAGAGCTGCTTATCTTAGTGCTGTGTTCTGATGGACGCAGTTAAACCTCCCTATAGAAAACTGAGATTAGTTAGTAGGATGCTTACTGTCTTTGCAGTTTTAACAATTAAGCATGTTAATATCTGCAAAAAGAACACAGCTGTGGATCTCACCTCTGTGTCTAGTTGTTAGTGATGTATTACTGGGAAGCAGAGGAAGATTTGCATGTCTGTGACTTACAGATACAAAGCTCAGACTGTGGAAGACAGTGCTAATAAGGAAATGTCATGTTGAAATGCAGTTTTCATTACATAGCTCACAGATTTTTAAATGCTTGTAACTTCCTCAAGTGCTTTTCAGGGGGCTGAAATTATTCAAGGCTCTGTTTCTACTTGAGGTCATTAATTTTTAAGTTTCTTTTAGAAAAAAACCCAAAACCCCAACAAACCCCAACAAACCTCTTTATTTCAAATTAGAGAAGAGAGATGCTTTTTTTTTTTTTAACTACAGCACTAAAAAAATAAAGCTTTTGTTTAAACCTTCCTTGTTTCATTGACTGTTTAGACCTTTGAACAGTAATCGTCACATAAAGAGAAAACTGGTGCTATAACTGGGCTTTTCCTTGTATTTTATGAGATATTAGCTCTATAGCTATTACATTGATTTGTACGTAAAGGAAAGATTACTGAAACAATTTTTGTGCAAGGCAGTCGAACCTAAAATACTAGTACAAAATTGAACTATGAGTTGTGGTTCCATAAAGTTTGACCTGTTTCATTCACAAGTACTTTGTTGTAAAAGAAGATACACCAAAGTAGTTAGGCTTGTAATGAATACAAATTTAATTTACTCATTGATACTCAGTTTTCTAGAAAGGCAAAAGTTACGATTATTAGTAAAACTATATTCATTGAATATTTACAAAGTTGTTTCTCCTAGACTGTTGAAAGTTTGCTAGATAAAATTGTCCCATCATAATTATATAGTATCCTACATATTAGAAGGTTTTTGAATGAAATAAAATCATCTCAGCACTTAACCTCTTTCAAGGATTTAAAACAAAACCTATAGACTCTTGCATCTGGGGTTGAATCTAGAAGAGTTGGGCTTTTTCCCTTACTCAGGTATACACCCATTTTAAATAGTACCGCATTACCTTTTTTTGGCTAAGAGAACGCTATATGGATAGTACCTCTGTTTTTGCTGAAGTCATAATAAAGCAAAAACCACAACAAACAAATGTACACAGAAATTTTCTCTGAAATTAGTTTTTTACAATTCAGGCATAGGTGGTCTTTTCCTTAGAAATCATTAGCAGTGAGGTGAAAGTTAACTGAGGTCCCTAAGTGTCATGCTAGATAAGTACAAATACTGTGGTGGATGGCGTCATGTATGTGATGGGAGGGATTGTGTAGGCTGAAAAAAGTGTGTGCATAAGCAGATTATTTTCTTTATATAGAGTAAGCTGGGTGTTTCAGTCATTAATTTGGTGCAGCTTTCTAGTAAAAATGTGTAGGTTTGGAAGCAGTCTTTGGAGAAGGGGAACAGCACTGGCAATCAGATGGGTAACTTGAATGCCAGATTTCTGAGTATATGAGTGTCATTGAGTTTGGTTTGCAAAGACAATAGATGGCATTGACCAAATTTAAGTATGCTTTAACCATGTATCTTGTTATTAATAATATAAGATGCAATGCAAGTATTTCTTTCAGGAGGCCATGAGCACACAGGGCAGATAAGAGGTTGTGGCAGTGCTCTCACTGTGATCTAATCAAGGATAATACACGATTACAAAGGGCTTCTCCCCACTTCTCTGCACGGCTGTGGGAATGGCTGAAGCTGGAATTTTTCAGCCTAACTACTTAATGAGACTGGTGAATGAAATGCAGTTTTGATTTCAGCCTTAACAGCTTAAGCATCTGTGGGGAGAAGTAGTTTTAAGCATACAACTCTGAAGTTTAAACTTATTACTGCTCTACTCCCTAATCTGGCATCCCTTTCAACATACAGGCCATCACTTTTAACTTCTTCCTCACCCACAATGTTTTTAAGTCATTTTAGAAGCTGATAATATTCAAAACATTGTCCTTTTTCTCTTTTGTGCCTCTTTTTTTTTTCTCTGTGTGTATATCACAACAGTGTATTACGTGCACAGCAAAAACTAGTTTGCATTTAGCTCAGTTAATATGTTAAATTACGCTCTCCCATTTACCACGCCTTCAGCTGTTCACTCAGAGGCAAAATTTAGGATTTATTCATCTCTCTGACCATTTCTTCCACATTGCTAAGTCCACAGAAGATTATGATTGTCTTATGGCAACAAAGTAAAAAAAGGGAGGGGGAGACACTGAATTCTTAGTCCCATGGGAAACGGGGAATAGAGCCTAAATGCAAATCTGAATACAGCTATATCCCACCGGTTTGTAGGCCATATTTCTTTGTTGAGTGCTCATTCCTTTTAGTACCTGTATCATGTTAGTGTCTAAAATATGTATCTAGTAATTAGAACATGATGAGAGCCTTGTCTTAAGCCTTCAAGCAAAACAAAACAACACAACCCTCCAAACCAAATAAACAAACCAACAAACAAGTAAAAAATGCCAAACAATAGAGAACTGATCATTTCTTAACAGTCTCTCTTCCTTCCTTCTTCTTCCTGGGTGCCCCCCCCGCCTCCCCTCCCAGTTTTGGATTATTAGTAAGCATGCAAATTTCAGAAGACTTAGAAGTTCTTCTTAAAGTTAATCTTGATTCTACTAAAGACAGAGGCACAAAGGGTTCTCAGACAGATGAGAATGCTGTATCTAGAGATACAGAAAATATAAAGGCTTATTCATCTCTCTGATTGTACATCTCCTTTCCCAGGGCTGGGGACACCTGTCCTGGGTACCAGTCGTGCCTGTTTCCACGCTTCGTCCCAGTCTTCACCCAGAGTGCCCCTCAGCAGGCCGCTCATACTCTGCTCACAGAGGAGCAGAGGTGGATCTCAGGACCGCTCACACTCAGTGACAGGGCTGTGTTCCTTCAAATGTAGAAGGAAAAGAGGAGGAGCTCGCCTTTCCAGTACACTGACAAGGAACGTGTGCCTTTGGAGGACGGGGCTATCAGATCCAAGTCCCTTGAAGCGGGAATGAAAAGGGCTCAACCACACTGATAGGTCTGAGCCACTCCTTTCCCCCACCCTCCGATGAGCACAAAACCAAAAATTGTACCCACCCTTTATCTTTCCCATTAACTTGCAATCCACTATTCATCTATCCTTCTGGATCTGGACATCAGATAGCTCTCAGCATGCTTGGGTGAAGCCCATCGTGTCCCACGTGTGGGTCGAGATCTCTCTGTCATGTAATCCTTGACTCAGTCCTTTACTGCTAGTATTTCCTCTCCTTTCCAAACCCTGCCTCTGGGCACAGAGGTCTGGGAGACCTTGTTGGCTCACCCTTCAAGCTGAGCCAGAGAAGGCATCAGGTAACTCAATGAGTATCTAGATCTGCGGTCATAAAACCACCTACCCTATTCAACCATGGTCCCACATTTTCCTTGTTCCAATTTTTACTAGTAATGTAGTAGTAGCAAATCTTTTTGTTGTATTCAAGTTCTTCTCTCTGGCTCAGCTTTGTTTTTTCCTAATGCCATCCCTGCATGCCCAGGTAATGTTTTCAAACTCCTCTTTGTAGCTTGTCTCTGCTTCCATCTCCTGACAGAGGAGGGAGTTTTATTCCACAAATATTTAGCTTTAGTTATGTGAATGCTCACTGCATGTGTGTGAAAACGGGGAAACTGCATATAAACTAGAAGCAGTTGCAGCTTGTGCTTTCATATGTGCAAAGGAGGCTTTTAGATGGGCTTTCTCTCACCAGTTTCTACGTAACAGTTACTATGCGAAAAAACAGCATTAAACGCATCTGTATGAAAGCTGTGAAATGTTTGCTTTCTGTTACCATTTACCCTCAGCATCGCTGTAGTGACTGCAATTTAGCCAAGTTTATTTATAGGTGCAGTACAACAAAACTGTATTTGACTAGTGCTTTCAGCATTCCAGTCAGTAATAAAATTTTTCAGAATCATAATTCTGTTATTTTTGTAAATCACTGCTGATAATTATCTTGGAGAAAAATAGGGCTTACTTTGGATTCTGTTTTCAAAAGTCCTATATATGGGTTTTGTGTTGATGGACAGAGGAGTTGAGGTCTTGGGGGCATATGAGTTTTTTAAATAGAATTTCTTCAGCTATAAATCTTACGGCCTAAAATGCTTTAGCTATTGAAATAGATTCAGAAATTTTACATAAAATAAAGATGTTTCAGAAGGAGAGCTACATTAGCAAACTGGAAAACCTATACAGAAAGTGTTGAAAGACCATCCTTCTCTCTAAATTGGAGAGAGACGGATTTGATGTGTGAGCTGTTCAACAGCTCAACAGGTTCAACAAGGCCAAGTGCAGGGTCCTGCACCTGGGTCAGGGCAACCCCTGGTATCAGTACAGCTGGGGGATGGAGGGATTGAGAGCAGCCCTGACGAGAAGGATTTGGGGCTACTGGTGGATAAAAAGCTGGACATGAGCTGGCAATGTGCACTTGCAGCCCAAGGCGGCCAACCGCATCCTGGACTGCATCCAAAGCAGTGTGGCCAGCAGGTGGAGGGAGGGGATTCTGCCCCTCTGCTCTGGGGAGACCCCACCTGGAGTCCTGCATCCAGCTCTGGAGCCCTCAGCCCAGGAAAGACATGGACCTGTTGGAGCGGGTCCAGAGGAGAGCCACCAAAATGCTCAGAGGGCTGGAACACCTCTCCTGTGAGAACAGGCTGAGAAGAGTTAGGGTTGTTCAGCCTGGAGAAGAGAAGGCTCCAGGGAGACCTTCTTGCAGCCTTCCAGTACTTAAAAGGGGCTTGTAAGAAAAGTGGGGACAGACTTTTTAGCAGGGCCTGTAGTGATAGGACAAGGGATAACTGTTTTAAACTAAAAGAGAGTAGATTTCGACTAGATACAAGGAAGATTCCTAATGAGGGTGGTGAAACACTGGCACAGGTTGCCCAGAGAGGTGGTAGCTGTCCCATCCCTGGAAACATTCCAGGTCAGGTTGGACGGGGCTCTGAGCAACCTGATGTAGTTGAAGATGTCCCTGCTCATTGCAGGGGGATTGGACTCGATGACCTTTAAAGGTCCCTTCCAACTCAAATTCTTCTATGATTCTTTTTTTTTTTTTTTTACCATTTGCAACTATTTTACAAGTCTTTTATGGTTTTTTTATGTTTTTTATTATTAAATATAGACTCTACTAAAAAGGAAGAATAGTGATAAATATGTTATGTTCATTTGTAGTTGTTTTGTGTAGTAATTTCTCATATCTAGTGTTTCTCTACCTGCCATTGTAGTAATATATTTATCATAAAGAATCACCAGTTATTGTTCCAAAGATTTATTATAATAATCCGGTTGATGTTCAGTTACTATCTTGTGGTATTGAATATGATTATAATTATAATCCACATGATGATCAGATGTTTTCTTCTAATAGTGTCTTGTTACTATGCACTCATAACAGAGACAGTATATTGTTTATTTGTTATGAAATACAGATGACAATAAGTAATACTGAATATTCCAGAGTTCATAGTTTCAGAGGAGTTATATAGTAATGCTGTAATTTATAAGAGTTATTCAGTGAATCAAATCAAGCCTATTAGATACGGCAAGATATGCACCTTATTTAGATACATAAAGTTTCAGCTATTTCTGTCTTTTCTAAAATTAGGTCAGCCATATTGTGATATGAAGATGTACACTTAAGGCGCCCATGTAACCTTAACAGCCTTTTCACCAGTGCTTACACAATCTTAACTGCTTTATCACAACTGTTTTCTGAACACACACTTCCATTTCACTGAAATCTTCAAGGCAGAATATATTTGAACACAGGAATAATTCTGGTTTTGTATAGCAAAGCTTATGTCAGACTTAGAAGTTAGTTGCTACACAACTGAAAACATTTTGGTAAGTCACCATCATACATAGATTTTAAAAGGTGCCCGGCTTCAGCTTTTAAAGACAGATTTTGAAGTCCAGCTGCGGTTTTTCATCTACAGATAGCAGAGGTGGGTTTTTAGAACGCAGTTACTGGTAATTGGATATCAAAGCACTAGTTCTGTGTGCTAAATCAAGCTTAGCTCACAGAAAGTTAGGTAAAAATCTAGCTTAAAACATTAAAGGCCCATTTTTGCCAAAATCACCCTATACATTGACTAGGAGCTCTGGTGGTACATTCTGTCCAGACAGCAGTGTGGTGGGGTGACACCTTCCAGCACTGTTCAGACGCGTGACCGGAGTGCTGCAGAAATGGAACAGACGCTATAAAATAAAGGGCAAAGAGCTTGTCTGGGTGTGCCTCTTGAATGTCACTCAGGCCCTAAGTCAAGTAAAAGGAAGATGTGAAGAGCGGCAGCGTGGTACGGAACGGTTCCAAAATCCTGAGTGACACTGACGATACCCCTGAGCAGCTACACTGCTGAGCAGCCAAGTGGATGTCACAGTCTATTTTTATAAATAAAAACTGATAACCTTATCCATAGACCAGTATGGGTGAGCAGATGTAAACATACATTAAGTGTTTTATATGCAGGGGACTTGGGGGAGTGGGTTTAAAAGCATGGAAGTGTGTAGGTACATCCTTGGTATAGATATTCCCTTAGGATTTACTTGTGTTAATATTAGAGCTGCAGTGCTTATGCCAATATTCGTGAAGTGCAAGTATCAGCTATATGTCAGCTGTAGAATACGTTAAATTCAGTTGATAATTGGTTCATCTGAACTTTGTCATATTGTGGAGAAATGAGACCATTTCAGTTCTGTGCTGTTAAGCTCTGTGCTGTTAAAGAGGCTGAGGAGACTGTTCCTATTTTTGAAGTAAAAAAAGATGCCGGGTTTACTTTCCTGAAGGATATTAAAGTTTATTCATGGCTGTTGGTAATTGTTAGATTGAGATAACGTGGAGTGTAGGTCTGGTCTCACAACATTCCCTTTTAAATTCCCAGTACATGAAGTACAACATTGGTTGTAAATTTGGCATTTCTCTCTTAACATACCCACATTCATATTTTAGATTTGGTTTTACATATTTGTGCTAAAACATGCTGTTTACATATAGGTGAGGTTTGGATGAGGGGTTATTTGCTTTTATTTTGTAAGTTTTCTTCATATGCTTTGCTAATGAGGAAATGCAACTGTTACCCATAATAGAAATATCACAGATATGCAAAATAATTTTGAATTAATAATTTTGAAAAAATAATTTTCAAACTACATGAATAAAAGCAAAATGAAATATTCATGTAACTGAGAACATAACTTTTTTTTCAAAAACTGAAGGAAAAACATGGAATTTTCAAACTTTGTTTCGGAAGTCCTGAGCCTCTGTGTAGGCACTGAAACATTTGCATCAAGAAAAGGTTATTGGTTTTGGTTAGTGAGCCCTCTGATAGCATTGATGTCAGTGGATACTATGAGTGCTCCATATTTTAGAATCAACCTATATGCTTGGTGAATGAGGAAGGATCCACAAGCCTAAAATAAGGCATCAGGCTCTGAAAATTCTGGTTTAAGATAATAGTGGTTCTTTTCATATGTTGTGCTTGTTGTGTAGCTACAGGCATGTTCTGATAAAACATACTCTTCAAATCCCGCACTGACCTCTGCTCCTTTCAGGCTCACTAGCCAAATCAACAGCTCTTGTAGGATATTCCCTATGTCCTCTTCTAGTTTCTGATTCTCTGCTCTGTTGTTGAATCTTCTG
Source organism: Phaethon lepturus (assembly GCF_000687285.1). Lineage (NCBI taxonomy): Eukaryota > Metazoa > Chordata > Aves > Phaethontiformes > Phaethontidae > Phaethon > Phaethon lepturus. Next base: position 41,680 of record NW_010529449.1, on the reverse strand, counting down.
ATAAAGGAAATTAGCTGTTACTGAACGGGGCTACAACTATACTTTATATATTGATTTTCTAGTTTACATATTGGAGGGTGGTAAAAAATAACAAAAACATGTGATTAATTAAAAAAGAAAACCAAAACAACCAACCACCACCCATGCAATTCATGACTTTTGACAGTAATTACATACAGGTTCCAGTTATCAAAGTATCTCCATAGCAATACGTTGCAAATTAGACCAGGATTAAACTACATAAAACCAGCAGACTTTCAAGTATTCATAGAAGAGTTAAATTTGTTGTAAAAAGATATAACATAAATTTTGTGTAGAAGGTGTTAAATGTAATGTCTTGATCCAGTCATTTAAATCTGGTGAAGAACACTATCTCTTTACCTCCGTAAAAGATGTAATATAGTTGTTCATGGAGTATACTAAGTAAATGCTTCTGCTGCCTTACTGTGGATAATGGCTTGATCTTGGATCTCAGCAGCTATGTTTCAACCATCTGTGGGAAAAGAGGATATAAAATATGTGTCACAGGGTGGCATTGAGTAATTGTTTGGAGTAAAATGGAATTAGAGAGTAAATCCTACCTCTGTAGCATTGACGGACAGTGACAGGCTTCATGGTATGGGGAAACAAGATAAGGGATAATGAAGAGAAAGTGTTATTCTGCTGTATTGAGTTTTTGCTCAGTGGTCAAGATTTACTTTAATGTGGATTGATTTAACTCATTACTTAACTCCTTCCTCCAAAAAGGACTTAGTTTTGTGGCCAAAAAAGGAGACCCGTATTCTCAGCTGGAAAGCTTAAATGACCCTTGTGTCTGTGTTACTCCTAACACGTACTGTCTTTAAAGGCTGAGATAACTACCTAAGGATGCTGAGAGGTGGAATGCTCATTACCTGCCTTTGCACATGATAGATTTCCTTTGTATAAAGAGCTTCAAAATGGAGGTTATGTGATGTGAACAGTGATATAATATGTGTGTAGATACAAGAGTATGTTGGTGCTGATGGTACTAGGTATTTTTGTAGGCGATATTTTTAAGAGAGTTGTCTTACCTGTCTTGGTGTTAAAGATTTAAAATAGTTTCATATTACTTCGTTTCCGCAAGTTTTTATATGCATCTTGGCTGTAATGAAAACACCAGGGTTATTTAGGGATTTTATTTATAAAAGATGTGCATTTAACTGACTCCAGAAGTGAAATCATATATCTATATTGTCTTCTTTTTATTTTAGTTAGTTTTGTGATCTTGCCGCTTTGTTAATGAATTTGTTTAGAAACTACACTGGATACCCAGTCAATATTCTTCAGATTTCATTTCATCAGCTAATGCTAGTAATGCTGTACTTAAGACCACACTAGAGTTGATATTATGTCATGCACTGGCCTCAAAGGTTTATTGTAACTGAACATTTGTGTTCTATTTTGCTGCCCAGGAAAATAATGTTTTTAAAATTATTTGTACATCTCTGATGAGAAATTGATTTGATCGGTTCTCCCTAGTTAAATTTATATCCTTACTCTTTTTCTAAAGATTTAGAATTTCTGCCAGTAAGCTGTAGTGTGAATAGTTTTGAAGCTTGATTGAAAAAGTAATTGCCATTGTTTTGTTCACTTACATTAGAAATGGTTTCTCAATGCCCTAGGTTTGAAAAGACTTAACTCTTTTAACTTTGGGATTTTGCATAGCAGTATCTTTCTTAATTCTGGTTTTATCTGTTGTGGGGTTTTCTTGTTTTTGTTGTTGTGGTTTACCTGTAATGTTGTAATCATGGTGAATACTATTTTCCTGAGAGTCTTTTTAATTTGAAGAAGCATGCCGGAGACTTCAGCTTTTTGGCTTCTTAAAGCGGATTCAGAAAATATATCCATGATTTCAGAAAATTGTTGCCTCTTCCCTTATTTTGAAAACTTTTGATGATTAAGTTTATGATGGATTCATATTTTATGCTAACATAATATGCTGAACTTGAATTGCAGTATCAGCCCAAGAAAAAAATAGCAAACATTTTCTAAATAGCCACTGGGGGTCTGTCCTGGTTTCAGCTGGGATAGAGTTAATTTTCTTCATAGAAGCTAGTATGCGGCTATTATTTTGGATTTGGGATAAAAATAATGTTGATAACGTGCTGATGTTTTGGGTTGTTGCTGAGCAGTCAGGGACTGTCCAGCTTCTCGTGCTGGCCGGCCAGCGAGCAGGCTGGGGGTGCCCGGGGAGCTGGGGGGGGGGCACAGCCGGGACAGCTGTGTCACTCTACATGGCCAAAGGGATATCCTATACTACAAGACATCATGCTCAGTATATAAAGCTGAGATGAAGAAGGAGGAAGGGGTGGTGGGACGTTCGGAGTGATGGCGTCTGTCTTCCCAAGAAACCATTACGCGTGACGGAGCCCGGCTTCCCTGGAGATGGCTGAACACCTGCCTGCCCGTGGGGAGTGGTGAATGAATTCCTTGTTTTGCTTTGCTTGTGTGCGCGGCTTCTGCTTTCCCTATTAAACTGTCTCTATCTCAACCCTTGAGTTTTCTCACTTTTACTCTTCGATCCTCTCCCCATCCCATGGCGGGGAGTGAGTGAGCAGGTGTGTGATGCTTGGTTGCTGGCTGGGGTTAAACTGTGGCAGGTCTCAGGCCTAAGAGCATGGCGTGACAGGTGTGAGGCAGATAAAGGTTTGCCACATGGGCTAAGGTGACTTTGCCTTCTGTTAACACTGGTTGGTACAGCAGATGCTTTTGCATCAGGTGGCAGTCGTGTATCTGTGCAACCACCCCCTTGTATAAAGTGAAGCTGCAGCCATCCATGAGGGATGCTAGTACAGCAAACTGATAGAGTTTTTTATTCCTGTAATCGATCACTTTGAATCCTCTGCAGCAGAATTTAGTAGCTGTCAGTGGCTTATCTTTCCTGTCCTTCTACCCAATTTAGAGTGGATATTAGGAGAAATTTCTTCACTGCAAGGGTTGTCAAGCACTGGAACAGGCTGTCCAGGAAAGTGTTTGAGTCACCAGTCCTGCAGGCATTTAAAAGACATGTAGATGTGGTCCTTAGGGACATGGTATAGTGGTGGACTTGGCAGTGCTAGGTTAATGGTTGGACTCAATGATTTTAAAGGTCTTTTCCAACCTAAACAATCTTGTGATTCTGTGATTCTATTTACAGAGTACAATAACACACCTGGAGTAGGAAAAGGCCAGTCTTTACTGTGTAAGCTGTGTATATTACCAAATATTTCAAGAAATAATCCTGATAAATTTTTCATTCTGCTTTTGGGGTATGTGGGTATCCTAAGAGTTTGTGTGGGTATTCTGTATCTTATCTTAAATAGAACATACCAAAAGGCAATGGAAAGAAAGAATGGGCTTGTCCCAAAAGCTTCCTGAATGCTCTTCAATACAGGTGCCATTTCTTGTGTACCAGCAAAAGGTATGCACACTAAAAGCAACCACTTCAGCGTATGTATTGGACTGACTGAACTGTTACACTAATTTACATGCCAGAATATGAGTCACATCTACTTCTGCCACTACACAGTTCAAATATGTGTCCAGAGTAGTCAATCATGAAAAGGCTCAAAGTTAGGGCAGAATGTAACAAGATTAGGTTGGTTACTTACCAGCCAAAAATCAATAAAAGAGAATTTAATTATTGCTTGAACTCTGTCCTTGTCAAATCAGTTGTCAATTAAAAAGGCCAATATCCTAAGGCACAGCATAATAAATAAAATAAACTTTGAAACCTGTTTCAGGAAGGAAGTACGATTTTCTTTCTCCTTGAATAACTTAGAGACGCAATGTACGTCCCCATACTTTGTGTACCTTGTAGACTAATGAACCAAAGTTATTTGGTTAATTTTCAGTGTTAAAATTTATGCTTAATAAACCAACACTTTTATTCTCACTTGATGATACTGAACTCACAAAGAAAGATGGATCAAAAAAAACCCCAAAACCAAGCAACACTCACAACCTGTAGGACTCATATCTGGTTTTGATTAATTTTCAGGGATTCGTTATGTGTAGTATAGACCTCAGGAAAGTCTAAAGTACTCTCTTTGTTTCCAGGTTTGTATGTGAGAATGTGCATTTGTTCTGAAAGAAATCCCTCCTCTCTCTTTAGTTACAGTATTTCAACTTGTCATGACAAGAACAAGTCAAGGTCATTGCAATAGGCTATCTTTTTCAAGTTACAAATATTGTGAGTTTCTGGAATCCATACTTCAGTTCCTTAAATTTTCTTGCTTCCTCATATAAGTGAAGCTATTAATGCATTTTTTTGGGGTGTAGCTAGCTCTTCTTGTAGAATTTTTTGTTTGTATATAAGAACTATCTATGAAGGAAATTCAGCTGCTTAGGGTTTTTTAGGGGATGGGAAACAACCTTCTAGAACTGCATGTCTAAGATCACACGATAGACAAGGGAAGTAATAGAAATAGTTTTGTTTTATTTTTTTTTTTTTGCTTGTCTATGCAAACCTTGTCTAAGATTTCTTAGCTGGAATTAAAATGGTGTTCTGTTTTAGAGACACTACAAATTAAGTAGTAGAAGAAGAACAAGATAATAAACTGAGATTTTTCTCTGTTATTTGTATGCTTCTGGTCTTGCTCACTTTGCCAGCTCTCTGCATCTTGCTTAGGACTGATTTCAACTAGATTTCTTCACAGTCTCTCTCTTTGTCATGACTTCTGTAGTAATAATCCCAACGGCTTTACATTTTTAACTATTTTTGGTTCCAGAACTAGCTAAAAGAGAATGCCCCATTCTCACTGGATAGCTCCTTCCCAAAAATAAACTTCCCTTTTATCTGGCCATGGTGGAGGGCAGCTGACAGGCTTCAAACAGAAGTTCAGAGGAAGCTTCTAGAGAGTGAGACACTTGATGGGGCTATAGGTGCCCATGTTCAGCATAACCATGGCGCTTTTTTCCTGTTAGAAGAAGGGATTGTTCTTGACCATTCTGTATCTTAATCAAAAACAGCCAGCAAATGAACAAAAAAGTTGCTCTAGTTACCCAGCGTGGGGCAGAACCATTGATTGTATAGGGCTCTCTATATAATTTTCTCAGTTATTGCCCAGTAGTAGTCTAATGAAATACTTTGTGAAAGTCAAAGTTATATTTAACCCCTATGATTAAAAAAAAAGAGGTCTGTTGGACATACCTGAGGTCTTCCAATAGAGTAGCTTGCTGCAGTCCTACTAGTTTGTAGCCCATATAAACGGCATGGTACTGAGTTATGATGGAACATAGATTGATTTTGTTTGCAACATGGAGGTAAGAGAGAACAGAAACCTAAGTGCCAACAATCATCTACAGAATTTTGAGTTAATAAATTAGCAAGTAATGATAAAGAAAAATACAACATTTGTATCTCCCTTAAGCTTATTTTAGTCTATAATTTTACATAACTGTAGGACTGGAGCCTGGAAAAGTGTGGAAGAAACAACCACCTTGAGAAGTCTGCTTCATCTGTTCCATTTAAATTAAGACATCTAGTGTGAAGAAACAGTGAGTGAATTTTTTAGGGATCATTGGTTTTTTTCCTCTTTGCTTTTGAAATATGTGTTGTAATTCTAACACTTAAATGATCAGATGTTATCCTTACGACATTTTCTTCTTAGAGAGACCGTAGCATTTTGTTCTTCAAAAATGCAGAGTACTATGGTTTTAGGTGGTGTAAGACATTTTTCCCCCAAGCCTCACGTGAGTAGAATTTGCTGTGATATGTTAAAAATAAGAAATCTTTTATTTTGTTGGAGCTGTTTCTTATGTCATTCTTTTTTAGGTAGCTTGCTGTAGCATTTTTGTTTTTCCATTCTGTTTTTCATAGCCTTTGGTTCTCTTCAGGTCTTTTATAAGCATCAACCATTTTAGGTCTTTGACATGTTTGGTAGCATGTTTTGTCAAATCTAGGTCTGCTGGTCATTGTTTTCCTCTGTCTTTCAACAGTATTACTTCTGATCAGGTGAGTTAGTACTCTTTGAGCTTGGCTTAGGTACCTCATATTTTACACATCTTTCTTACATGTTTTGCATATCTCAACCTGAGCATATCTTCCTGAATCTGACTCCATCAAACTTCATTGTTAAATATTACCCTGAACACTTCTGAGCATCAGTTAACACAATTGTTCAAGGTGGTGTTATTCCTGTTCCTGTGTTAGGCTAACATAATTTGCCTTAAGTAATTGTCTTAGGTGACTAATTAGCTTCCTAAACACTTAGGTAGTAGTTGATATATATATAGTTGCCCCTTGCAAGTCGAAGTGCTTCAAATTAAATGCAGATTATACACATTGAAGCCAACCTGTTGATGTTTGGCCTATAAACTAAACTACAATGGCAGTCATAAAGAGGGACATTGTGAGAAGTTACCACAGCTGTTTGTGTGCAAAGATTATTGCAAAAACTGACATGGAAGCAAGGTGAGAGATGAAGTGTGTTAATTTTAATACAGATACAAGGAATATGTGTCATCCATGAATGTTAACACATTCAGGAGGGAGCTGAATACAATTGCAAGTGACAAAGTAGACTGATAGAACAAGGTAATAAAAATGCTTCAGAACAGAGAAAATCATAGCTTTCCAGATCAGCTCTAAGCAAGATGTCACATCAAGGTGGGAGGCAAAATATCTCAGGATAACAGATTTATTAAAATCTACTTATATTATGTAATTTTGAAAATTTTAATGTTCTAAATATGCAAATGGAAAGATTAGGTTGGTGACTTTATAGGTGGCTTAAATTTCAGGTTTGTAAGAGAAGGGCTTGGTAAAATGACTCAAAAAAAAGGAAGAAAACCCAATTTCAAGCCCCGCATGTGTAATCATGAAGTGGCTTAGATGGGGTAAAAGTTATTAAAGCTTTCAGAAATTCTGCATTAAAACAACTGCCAATTTTTGGTGTCATCTTAGCAGGGCTTCTAGAAACTGCTACCAATTAAATCCCATAGTTAAGAAGTTTGCGTAAGCCAGGAGTAGCTGGTTTGTATATTCACTATGCCAGATTAAAAGCAAAAAATGCCTGGTTGTATCTTACACACTGTAGAGTGGTAACTCCTGCTGGAGGGTCTTTTTGTGTTAAAAAAGATCACTCTGAAGATCTTTGCAAAATTGATGGGAAGCTTCTTCACCTTTCATGACTCAATGTGATAATAGGTCAATAGGGATAAGGATGGTGGGTTTTTTCACAATTTCGTGCTAAGTGAATAACTAAATTCAAGAGCAGTAAATTCAAGATCCTGTATCTTAACTGTGTGGCCAAATCACAAAAGAAAATTGCTTTGCTTTTGTTATGATGCAAATTTCTTTTAATTACGTGAAGTCCAAACTACGTTTTTAAGTCTGAAAGAATGTGTTTTGGTACCAATTTTAAAAGTGCAAATTGTTTTCTATGATTAAAAAAAAAAAAAAAAACAAAACATTAGTAACTCAAGTATGTCCACAGCTGCCCTTGCTTCCCAGTTTGCTGTTCTGTGACTTCAAATGGCCAATCTGAACTCCTCTTAAGTATCATTTCAGTGAAAGCGTGTGCTACAAAAGCTGGAAACAGAAAAGGTATTAGTTTGTCATCTAATTCTGCGGCAGTTTCTGACAGAGGCAGGGAGGCTCAGTCCTGGTACTAAGTGTGACACTGAGATGCATTGCACATGCAGGAAATCTGGCCTTGGCAGTGTGCGAGGTGATCACTACTTCAGGGTGAATCACTTTTTTTTTTTCATTTCTGCTGGGCCTGAGCCCTGTCTCTGGGAATTACTGTCACCCACTTTCTTCTGCTGAGCTGCTCTGCAGAAGCGTATGGCATATATGGCTTGGGTGGGAAAGCTGCTTGTGCTAAAGGTCAGTGTGAGAGCTTTTGTGTTCCACTGACTTCCACCAGCTGACTGTTTTGAAACTGGGCAGCTGGTGAACTCACTTTCCATTCTTAGAAGCTTCAGTGTCCCAGTGGGTGTTTCCTACAGCCTTCACAAAGAAGATCTGGAAATCACTTTATTTCCTGATACCACAAGGGCATCTCCAGACCTTGCTGTCCTTTTGGTTACTGCGCCTGTTTCAGGGGTTGCTCTGCAGCGTTGTTACCATTACACAGCTTTCTTCTTCCTTTTTGGCCTTTTTCTGTTACCTGTTACCACCTCTGGGGACTACAAAAAGCTGATGTTTATTGGCAGAAGCATGAGGAGAAGGAGGCATTAGCTCTCTGTTGCCTTCTCTGCATATGTTCCCTGGGGTTTTACACTTGAATCTGTTCCCTGGCTAGTGGATCCTGGAAATTTTTAGGTTACTTGTTTTGAGGTTGCCAATGAATGGCAGAAGGCTTTCTTTTTGGGGAGAGTGAAGAAGAGCAACTGAGGGAGACAGAAGTACTGTCTTCTGTTGATCCTTATAGCCCATGGGACAGAAGAGGAAGCATAAGGCATACATGGAATACAAGAATTCAGGGTAATTTAGAGCATCCAGACACTTTTTTTGGATTTGCTGAATCACACAGGAATTGTGACCCCAGGAAGGGCCAGAATAATAAATCAGAAATTAAGGAAAGAGGAGGCTGGTGCCCTGTATGAATATAAAGCTGTTCTCTGAGTTTAGCAAGGTGGAGTAGGATACACATTGAATATTTTGAACCTCTAGTAAAATAGTCCTTTCTGTTACTCTCTTCCCAGGTTATATTCCACAGATGTTGCTTCTCCCAAGTACTGCAGGTGCATTGAACATCTGTGTTTCCTCAGTATATATTATCATTATGGGAGGAGGATCCAGTGCTCTTTCTGCTCTTATCATTCTGCAGCTTTCAACCTATTTATGTGGACTGTCGGAAAAAAGAGCAAACAAATCCCCCAGATAACCTAAAGCAAAAAAAAAGCACCCAACAAAACAGGTTAAAGAAATGCATGTGCTAGAAAGCTTGCCTTAATACATTTAAAATAGGGAGGAAATAATATTCCAGCCTTAGCCTTATTAGCCTCTTGTTGCTGGCCACTTCTGAGGTTAAGATTTATTTTTTTCTCACCATTTGCTGAATTAAAAAAAAAAATAACTGGAGGGGTTCTGATTTATTGTTTTTTCATGGTTGCTCTTTATCATATGAACAACAACTGTTGGCTGTTCCCCCCCAACTTCTTAAACAATAGTACACTGTTCTGGTACTTTTAACTGGATGGTTTAAACTTGGCATCTGATACAGATATCAGGGTGGTGGGCTGCTTTGACAAACTAGCTAGTTTTCTGTGTGCTGTTTTATATTTCCCTTGCAAGGATAGCTCTGAAATTGCTGGTGATACAAGGAAAGGTCAATAGCATCTCATTGCCATCTGTTAACAGCAAATAGTATGTATGGCTATGTAGAACTTGCCACATACAGCTTTTGTGGTAAGCTGTGCTTCTGCTAAATAGGATTGGTTTAGATATAAGGAAGAAATGGGAAGGGTGGTGAAACACTGGCACAGGTTGCCCAGCGAGGTGGTAGCTGCCCCATCCCTGGAAACATTCCCGGTCAGGTTGGACGGGGCTCTGAGCAACCTGGTCTAGTTGAAGATGTCCCTGCTCACTGCAGGGGGTTGGAATAGATGACCTTAAAAGGTCCCTTCCAACCCAAACTATTCTATGATTCTATTTTGTAAACCTTCCTTTAGTAGAATAAGGAGCAGCTACTCAGATACCCAGATAGCTTTCTTAAATATTTTCCTTATAGTGTTTACATCATGTCCACTACATAGTATGAAGATAGTTCAAATGATGGATTAAGATGCACAATGATTCACCAACAGTGAGCTACAGATGGTCTGTTACTGAAGTACAAAGTAGCAGTGGGAAGGCAAGGACAGTAATTATGGTATTTACCTGCACAGTGGCCAGCAAGCTGTTCAGAGCTAGCTGAGTGTGGGGCACCCTTTTGCACACTAAACATTAGTTTTTTGGTTCATTTACTGGTGATCAGGAGGCTACTGAGAAAAATAAAGTCTGTTCAGGATAGATTAGTATAAACTAAGAGCCCATTAAGGGCATTCTCCAAATTTCTACTTCTATACCAAGGATTCCAGACAGGATATAAATAGTTACAGTCAAAGCTAACATTATGCACAAAAGATTATAGCCATGTGTGTAGCATCTCAGCATATGATGTGAGCAATTTCATGCAGCAAAAAAATGTGAAACACGTGCTTTGCTACAGTTAGCTCAGTATCTTAACAGACCAAACACATTTTTGTCCTTTTTATGATTTTTGATACATTCTCATGTGGTGTGCTTTTGTGTTTCTAATCTAACTGCAGTATAGATAAGCACTTGACAAACACATTCATCATAAGGATGAAACGAGTATGTAGCAATGTGTAGGTATTACAACAGAAAGTATAATTATTTGGAGGATTGAGTAGGAAAAGAACTATTTTTGACAAAAGATAACATCTCAGCAATTAGCTGGGAAGATGGCCTATCACATGATTCTAAATGTATTTTGATGACTGTGTCTTATAATTTTCATCCTTTTTATCTCAAATTTTAGGTAGAAATGAATTGCACAAACTCTTTTTAGCAGTCCAAATACCTATTTGAAAAGTGTCTGTGGGAAAACAAACTCCCCAAGGCACTTTTCAGGATGTCTTCTATGTTACAAAAGAGCAGAAAGCCTGATCACTCAGTAGTTTTTATTGACTGACTGCTTGTGCAGTCAACTTGTGCTTCTGTTTCTCTTGGTGAATGGAATTTTGTCTCAGATTCCCTCAAGTTTTCTCAAGTGCCAGAATTATGCAGTCCCATTCAATGTTAACAGGTGCACCCAAATTTTCCCCCTTTAAATAATTCATTGTATTTTGAAACCCTTTTTCTCAACAACATCTGACAGTAAAAGACTGTATTCTTTCTGTTCTTTGCTTAGAAATGGCACTCAATCACACATTTGATTTTATAGTTTAGGTATTAATTTAATACTAAACACATGCCCCAAATTCTGCTTTGTGCATAATGTGTTGAGCCAAACAGATGCATATAGTATCTGCTTATGTGTTTTACTTCATTGGAACCACAATAACTAATATTTTACCCGAGAGTAAAGCCTTTTGTTTTACTTTCTTGTCTCAAAAATCACAATTTAAGGCATGAAAACTTGGAGAGGATGATCAGTTGGATGGCATGTTAGCTGTGACTAATTACTTTAAATGGAAAAAACTTCCTAAAATGGTGGAAAATGACTGATGTAAAATACAACATACTCTTCTCCCTTTTTTTTCTTACAGTCAAAATGCTCCCCCCAAGCTACTGCAGATGATTGAAGTCTTTTTTCAAACTTTTTTTTTTTTTTGTCTCGCATTGCCACAGTATTAGGCTTGATTATTTCTTTTGAATTGCTTTAGGGAACCCAACATCAGCAGTCATTTGCAATATCCAAGTAAGATGATGTGCTATGATAGCTTGCTCTCAAAAGAAGGGCATTATTTTTTCTTTAACCCTTCATGTAGGAATGCTATACCTAGACCTATTCTCAGTAATGCCAGTAGCTCCTTTTAGTAAGAGGGAGGCTGCTGCTGGCAAAAGTCTAATATTATAAGATTTCACGGTGTATTTAGTTGGTATCTCTTTCTCTGCTTTAACATAATTCCATACAGTATTGGTACTGTTTCTATTGTTCATTTAAAGATTAATATAATCTGTCATTTCACATTGTTTCATTTGGTTTGTTTCATAGAATCATTAAAAAATTGAGCTAGAGGAGACTTATGAGGTCATCTCATTCATCTCTAGGGTCCAAAGGCAGAAGTAACTTCACAACTAAATTATTATTGCCATTAGGTAAAATGCCACTTTTCAGTTTAAACTTTCTCTGCCGCAAATGTTTGATTAGCTCGATTGTGACCAATTTGCATGTTCTTTCTAATATGTAGCAGCACCAGCAGTACTGCAGTTTGAAGTTACTCTGCCCCAGCTGTGTTACTAACTAGTACAGTGAGCGATAGAGATGTTACATGCTGTCCCTTTCTATCTTGAGTAAATTGTTAGGGAGACACAGAATTCATATAAGCAACAATATTTTTAATACTTAGTCAAACTAAAGCTTTTCCCTTCTGCTTTTTTAATAATAATATTAATATAATTATTATGTAGTCATGATTGCGTATAATTACCCGTGTTTCAGTGGCACTCTGTTCCCAACCCTTCATAAAATCCTAAAAAAAGCCCTTGGTGGCCCCCCGAATTTTGCAAAGTTAGTCAAGGCAAACAAAACAATTCTGAATTTAGCAACTGAAGGAAGGAAAAAAAGGAAGAGTTGTTGCCAAGGAGAAAAAGGCAGTATTTTTACGATAACTTAATTTTTTAAAAACAGTGCTTTCAAGAAAGAGAGAATGGGAGGTATGATAATAGGTACAAAAAAAAAACTTCAAAAAAACACCAAAACCCAAGAGGGAAAATAGTAAGTTCGGTTTACATGGAAAAATACATGACTAGGAGAATGTCAGATGAAGTGAGAGAAGAAATGTAGAAGCAAGCTTGTTTCGGCACCTTGCAGCGTTTGTATTTTCAAAATGGTTGTTATTAGTAGCAGGGTAAGGAGCTCATGAGTGGGGCTGCTGAACAAAGTACACACACTACTTCAGCAGTGAGTTTGTGTGTCAATTCAAGAAAGAATCTCCCTGAGGAGTAGAACAGTTTTTGTCTTGTCTTAGGTCTTAGTGTCAAAGACAAACCTAAGAAGATGAAGAAAAAGTAGCACTGCTTGTGAAAGGACAAAGAAAGAGCTGCTCAGTCACGTTTTCAGTTGTATCTGTATGTAATCACGCTTCAAATGTTGTGTGAAAGTGTTAATGGGAAGCCTGCTATTGTAGGATGTTGTTCTCTTGGATATCATAAAAAGGGTTTGGTGTTTACTGGATTTCTCCCCTCTCCTCTCTTTTCTTCTTCCTTCATTAATCGCATTTTGTTTCAGACGTCCAGTGTCAGTGGTGCAAAGTCTCATCCTAGGGACTGCTGTTACTGTACTTCAGCTGTCAGTATGCACATCAGTAGTGGCATACTGTCATATCACAGTCCTCAACAGCCTTAAGGCTTCTTTGTATCAGCTTTATGCAACTGCTCAGTGTTTCTGTGTTACTGTCATTTGTTCTTATCTATGTAGAATTTTCAATGCTTATAAATTCTAGCAATGAAAATTTCAACTTTAAAAGGTTTCTTTATGAGGAACAGTATCTGATACTTGTAATATTTATAAGAATTAAAAAAAAACCTGTAAGTTTTTTGGGGTTTTTTTAATCTTAAGCTTTACATTACTTCACAGTACGTACATATTGCCTGCCAAGATTGTACACATAGATGTGCAGTGCCCCTTCAGACACATTGCTCTGTCTAGTTGTGTTTTGGTTTATGCAGGTTGCTGACAAGATTGCAGAAAATGAGGTTACACTCTGCATTTCTTTTATGAATTGTAGTCACTAATGCACTCCATATATCTTCTGTATTTAGATTTTTCTGTAATGTTAGGTTATTCTTTGTCATGCATCCATTATCTGTGCATTTGCTTCAGTGCCTTTTTACTTTCCTATATAGAAAACACTGTTGGTGGCATAAGTCTCTGTAAATTTTCCAGATGATACTCCGGTTTGAAGGCACCTCAGGATGACTTTACTCCAACCTCCTACTCAAACATGCATTTGTCGTTCATGTCCCAGAAACTTGTTCCAAGAGGACTTGCTCTATGATTTTCCCTTGGGCTGAAGTGAGGCTGACTGACTTTGCTATGACATCAGCCAGCTCTTTTAGCAACCTTGGATGCGGTGCAACAGGTCCTACAGGCTTGATAAAGTAGAGCTGTCACAAGTAATCCCTTACCTGAGCATCATTCACTGCTGGTAATTTCTCTCCTCCTTGAACCCTGCCTCTCAGGAACAGAGAGCCCAGGAGCCTCAGCAGTATCCACTGGCACTTAATTACCCATCCCATTCAACCACAGTCCCATGTTTTCTTTGTTTAAACTTCTAATGTAGCAGTAGAAGATCTAGCTAGCTGGTTGCTCGCTGGGACCTCTGCAAGTTGCTACCCAGGGAAAGTAGGAGGGAATGGGAAGGGAACTAAAGAACTGTGAGAACAGCAGTCACTGCTCAGTAGTAAGGGGGTTTTTGGCTTTGCTTGCCAGCAGATCTGCATTTAGGTGCTGTGAGAGAGAATGGAAAGAAGGGGGCTTAAAAAAAGATGTGGAAGTAGTGGCCACTGTTTGGGAGAGAGAGGGCAGCTTTTTGATAAGGGTTAAACCAAAGGCAGAACCAGCTAATCAGGCCTGTGGAAAAGAACCCTCTCAACAAGGAAGTCTTTTTCACCCCCTCCTGCCAGTGAGAGAAGAGCTTCCATCCTATTCCCATACTGTATCCAACTTCTGGGATGTATCACCTGTCTCACCTATGAGTGGCTATGCTTCTCCCACCTTATGATGGATCATCAGCATGCAAAGGGTCATCCATGTGGTCTGAAGAGTTCTCACAGAGGAAGAACTTCTGTTCTAGAAAGTATTTCTGCACACAAAGCAGTTAGTGGCCAAGTGCCCTGGTGCACCTAGAACTATGTAGAGCCTAAAAGGAGCTATTCATTGAGTGACCGTGCCCTTCCCAACTCATGATGATCCATTGACATATTTTTGGTCTGTGGTTTCTGTGTCAGCCACTAGGCCCACATTGTCCACACACCCCTGAGGATAAACCTGGAAGGCAGGCATGTAGGAGTTATATTTCAGTGATGGATGGTGAGGACTTTTCAGGTTCTTCCACATGGCAAGCCTGGAAGTTTGTGTTCAGACAACCTGCAGGGCTCAGGCATGTGCTCCAGGTGAAGCTGGAGGGTTCAGTGATGTACTCCTATTTGAAGCCCTTTTTTCTAGATTGAAGTCTGCCTCAATGACCTCAAAGTATGATTATTAATCCAGGTTTTCAAGACACCTGTCATCTTCTTTTTTGATTTAATGAAGCGTTCCTCTCCTACTAGACTGCAGCTGTAAGTTAGAAACTTACTGGTGCTGTCACCAGGCTGAGCTACTGCCCAAGACTCTGGCAGCCCTCTCAGAGAGGTTAAGATTCATAAATAGTATCATATTTTGGGGGCACCAAGTCACACCTCTTATCTTTCCAAGAGTGGGAAGAGAGAGCCATTGACTGATGGGACAGAAGAGAGTTGAAAGTAAACAGGGATAGTAAGTTACAGTAGCAAAAACTAAGTTTAGCAAGGGTCGATAGCAGTAGAAAAAAGGGCAGGTAAAGATAAGAAAGGATTTCAGACCAGAAATGTGTGTGAGTGAAGAAAGAGCAGCGGAATTGAAGAACAAATTGAGGATTCTCAGTCATTGGCAGTCACTTTATACAGTGGAGGAACCTCCTCGTATTTGCTATGGTTTAAGAACTTTTACTGTTGCTGAAGTTGGATGTGGTGGTGTCAGCTCTATGTGAGTTTGGACCTAATGATCCACATCGAAGTTGTTGAGCACTTAGGTGCAGTACTTCTAGTTTAGATTTCTAAAATCTAATTTATTCACAAAACTGCTCTGAGAACTGAGGAAGCACATAGGAAATGCAGTGAAGTGAATCAGACGATTTGGTTTGAGACTACACTGTTTGTCCACACGGGATTGCTAATTCACAGCCACTCTTAAAAAAGAAATTAAAAAAAAGGCAAAAAAGCATATTTTGCTTGTATGCTTGTTTTCTATGAACAGAATGGAGAAATTACTATTTGTTGTAAATTAAAAAAGAACAACAAACAAACACAACACATCTCTGTTTAATTAAGTTTTCCAGATAGTATTTTTCTTAACTACACGTTCAAGTGTTTGACTTCCAACACCCTTGTTTTGCTTTTATTTCCTTTACTCTTGCATTCATTGTATTGTTTCCAGCAATCTAAGCTGTTTAATGGGTTTACACAGCTTTAAATTGCATTTGAATCACAGGCTCAGATCATAATATGCATGACTAAAAATCTACATTTACATAAATTTATCTTTTTTTTCTTTACAGTTTACTGAACAAAAATGAAATATTTCTTTGCAAGCTTAAAAAGGTTACTTCATTTATGTCTGACGTCTTTGTTCTGACATTTGAATTCTGCCATTTGTTTAAGAAAACAGTGTTGGCTGTGTATGACCTAGTCCTCAACAGACAAAAAGAGTGTTTTAAAATGAGATAGTAGTTCCAACTTATTGAGCCATGGCAAATTCTCACTCCTTGTCTTCTTGACTTCCCATTCCAAGATAACTCATTTTGTATTACAATAGAATGAATACTGCTCTAAAATAAAGGCTGAAGAAAAAACTGAATTATATCAACTTTCTGGCCTTCATAACTTTGTTCTCCCTCAGTCAATGTAATTAGTTTGATATTTTTTCTTTGTACAGACTAATTAATTGTTTACAAAGCACTTTTCAGATATGTGTTAAATGCTTAATATTGTTATTACAAGTATATTTATTTGGAATTCACTCATTTAATTGACCTCTATTTTACTACAGCTCATAATGACAATCAATTAAATCCCTTTTCAGCCTTCATTGATCTTCTTTCACCCCACACTCTGTTTTCTAACAGTTTTTCATCTCAAATCCCTTCAGAGATAGGAATAAACTTGAATTGCTCAAACATATTTTAGCTTCCCCCTCCTTTTCTCAGGCTAGGCACAGAACTAAAAGTTTTTTACAGTATTTCAGCTACAGAATTTCAGGATAAGCACACTTATTCCAGGGCCATACAGCTTAAAGAGTGATGACCCTAATCAATTGAATTGAAATACACCAGAATTGCAGTATTTTATCAGTACGTTTGAGAAGAGGGCAAAAACCACCTCAGGTGTTTTGTTCTCTTCAATTGTAAAAGTAAAATAGTCCTAAAAATTTTTATTTGTCACACGGGGAATAACTGGTCAGTTTTATATTTTGGCTGCAACAATCTATAGCAGAAATAAATTTCTAAGACATATTTTCATCTCTTCTGTCATGATTTATTTTTTATTTTTCTTATTGCAGTACTCCGTAAAATGTCAACTTCATAATATCCACCATGGTGTCCTCAGCAAGACTATAAGCTTGTTTATAAGTGTGGGGTTCTTTTTCATAGAGTTGTGCAGGTAATTTGCCACTAACCGTAACACTTCTAAAATCTCTTCCCTATGATACATCTTCCATATCGCAGTTTTAGACAACTCATTTTCCAGGATCTGTTCTACATGTGGTATTTGTGACCCGCATATTACTTGTCAAAGTAATGAACTTTAAGCTGGATTAGTTTTACTTCTAATGGCAGATTCCCGTTGGAATAGGGATGTATTTTGTATCAACTATGTTTATAAAAATGGAAAGTCCCAATCATGCCTTTCCTTTTCTGATACTTGTGAATAATTTGGAACAGTAAAAAGCTGCCTACCTACATGATGGGATACATCAGAATTCCATGGCACAAAAAAGAACAGCATCTTGTGCAGCTGGCTAAGAGGAAGAATGAGAAAAGGCTATCAAGATGAGTGAGAAACACAAAAGAAATGCAAAGACTTGAAATAACAGTGAGTGAGATAGGTTTTAAGGTTTCTGTCATCTGTGATGATCTTCCAGAGTTACAAGTAGCTCAGAAAATCACAACTAAAAAAACCATCCTGCCACAGCAACTACTGACTGGCAAAAGGAAGAGAGAGTATGCCCAGAGCTCTCAGGTAAGTGTGGAGAGGTTACTTTTTAAGCTTGAGTTAATGATTCAGAGATCCTTTCTGCATCTGACCCATTAAATAAATGATAATGAAGTGATCTATAAAAAAAAATGGATTATTAATTATTGCATTGAAATGGATTAAAATCTAAGTCAATAGGAATGATAGGTGCTGTTTCTAAATAGCTGATTTCATAGCACTGAAATAAATTAAAAGGCACATTATCTGGAGGAAAGTATTTAAACAAGAAAAGGAAATAATAATTGGGAAGCAATTAATTTTCAAGATAACTAGGAAAGTTAGAAATAAACTGGGATAGAAAAGAACAGCAGCAAGAAAAATGCGATCTGAAGGCAGTTTAAAAATATGTATATTTGTGTGTAGGTATACACATCTATACAGATAAAAAGTTCAAGGTATTGTATGTAAATAAAATCATAAGAAATTTGAGAAATTTAGAAAACTTAATAGGTGGTAAGAACTATAAACAGAAGTGTCATTAGCTAAGGTAAGATAACAAAAAGTAATTTTTGAAGGGTAATAGGAGTTGATACTACACAGCATGTTCACAGTCAAAAAGTTACTTAAATTAACAGGGTTTTTTGTTGTTATAATTATTACTACTACACAACTGAAAGGAAAATACACTGTTATTTTAGTCAGGAATTTTAGAAGCAAGATGACTGTAATTTTTTTTTTGTTAAATTCATATTGTATTTATAAAGGTGACAGCAGTGATAAAACAGGCTTTCCTAATACACTTAATTTGATACTACCACTGTACTGAGAAATCAAAATGGCATGCACTAAATAAATTTTAAATATTTAGCTTTATTGTCAAAATGATTGGAAGTCATGATGGGACAGTTACTAGTGTGACTCTGAAGCCAGGAGAGATTATTTAGTTGGAGTGGAGTGGTTATTTTAAGTGTGTCTTTGTTTTTAATTCAGCTCCTACAGGAGTATACTAACTAGTTCTTATGTGTCAGTAGTTCAAGAAAGGTGCTGGTAAACTTAAGAGTATTTAGAGAATGAGAATGCCCAGAGGTCTAGAAAACTTTCCCTGTGATCAAAGATTCAAGGAACTTGATCTGATTAGTTTATCAAGGGAGTGATTAAAGGTACGTGCCTAGGGAAAAGATCTCTGATAACAGGGTTAATCTGCAGTCCACCAGAAGTAAACTGCCCAAACTCTGGAAACTGAAGCTATGGACGTTCAGACTCAGGTAACAAATTGTGAATGGTAAAAGTAAATAAAGTTTGGTAAACCATTGTAAGAACTATCACATATATACTATCAAGATTATTCTACTATCACAGAATCATTAATGTTGGAAAAGACCTATAAGGTCATCAAGTCCAACCATCAACCCAACACCACCAGGCCCACTAAACCACATCCCCAGGTGCCACGTCTACATGTTTTTTGAACACTTCCAGTGATGGTGACTCCACCACCTCCCTGGGCAGCCTGTTCCAATGCCTGACCACTCTCTCAGTAAAGAAATTTTTCCTAATACCCAGTTTAAACCTCCCCTGGTGCAACTTGAGGCCATTTCCTCTCGTCCTATCGCTAGTTACTTGGGAAAAGAGACCAACACCCACCTCACCACAACCTCCTTTCAGGTAGTTGTAGAGATCGATAAGGTCTCCCCTCAGCCTCCTCGTCTTCAGACTAAACAACCCCAGTTCTCTCAGCTGCTCCCCGTAAGACTTGTGCTCCAGACCCCTCACCAGCTTCATTCCCTTCTCTGGACACGCTCCAGCATCTCAATGTCCTTCTTGTAGCGAGGGCCCAAAACTGAACACAGGATTCAAGGTGCGGCCTCACCAGTGCCGAGTACAGGGGCACGATCACTTCCCTACTCCTGCTGGCCACACTATTTCTGATACAGGCCAGGACGCTGTTGGCCGCCTTGGCCACCCGGGCACACTGCTGGCTCGTATTCAGGATGTGTACTGTATTTTAAAATGAAAGTGCTTAGTTCAGAGAAACCTTGTAAGTTCTTTTATTTTGGAAGCCAAAGTGGTTGTAGTTACTTGTTAGAAAATATTTTCTCCAGTCCAACAAACTTGAGAAGTAATATTAATAAAATCTCAAATGTCACTGTTCAAAATAATTTTTATTACACATTAATCCTTCATAATACAAAAGGATTAGGTTCACTGATTTATGGCAGTGCAGTTTGTACTTAATATTAGCAATGTTACACCAAGCTAGTGCAAAGATCTACCTACCTCAGTATCCTGTCTTCAGAAACAGTCATAAGCATGTGTCTAGGAAAAGGAATACATGAGAGTAAATACGTACTGATACCTCCCCAGGATGCTTTTTACTTCCTGGACCAGAAGTGGTGCATTTTGAATTTTTGTCCCCTTAAACTCATGTACATTTTTATCAGCTACCAAAGGCCTTCCACAGCTTCATTATGTCTGGTCAGAAGAACCACCACCTTATTTTGTATCAGCCACAACTCTTCATTTGATGATCGCTTGGTCTTGTACTGGAAGAGTGGTTCCTTATTTACTCTTCTTTAGTCATACTTACTTTTTAGACATTCTGTTTTTCTGTCTTGCTTACTTGCTCTTTACATACTAGTTCTACATTTTTGAGCTTCCTGTTACTCATCTGATGTTATGGTCTCTCATCTTTTGAAAGAAGAGGGGACCAGATCTGAATAGTGATCAAGACGACCAGGTGAGTTTCCTGACTGCTTGGCAGTGAAAAAAAAACGTGATCATCCTCTTTGAAATATTTTCTGAAAAGTTATAACAACCTAAAACTTATATCACAACTGAAGAAATTCTCTTACAGAGCCAGAATCTTCCTCTTATGGAGGAAATAGACTTTTGTAGCCACGGTAATTTCTCAAAACAACTGAAGGCCCAGAATCTCAGAAAAGAAGTTTTCATACATTCTATGCTGACAACAAGTAATTATGATAAGGAAGATTTGATAGAATTGTGTTTTCAATGCATATTTAAAGAATCTATGCTAAATTCTTACCCAATACAATAATGTTGCTGAAATCACTGTGACAATGGATGACCAAAGAAATGTTACTAAAAGCCAGAATCGTCAAAAGACTTGATTCGGATGTTAGGAGGAAAAAAGCCGTGTGTTCAGAGCATGGATACCATTTTCTGTCATTTGTCATCTTTTCTAGTGTACATTGTTGTATGAGAGAAGCACTCCCATTACTATTTTTTTCCTCACTAGGACGACTCATAAGGCTTGTCACTGTGGCAACACATTCAGATTAGAAAGGAAATGAGCACTTACCATCTACCACAACGGTTTTGTAATGATTCAAACTGGGCTTCTAAATTGTCTTATGAATTTTAGGTATAAAAATAAGGGAGTATGTGTTGAAATTACGGGATAAGTACAGACTACACTGAAAGCACCAAAGAGTGTATTGAAAGTCCCTTATGTATATCTTAGCAAAATCATGTTTGGGTCTACTTGGCTTTTGGTTCAAACACTTTTTCTGACAAAATTATTTCTGTGGGTGGATAAGAAAATGAGAAGTGAAGAACACTAGCAGAGAAGGGTTTCGGTCATCTTGAAACTTTATTAGCAGGGACACAAGACTGGCAGAGTCTCTCTTGAGTTCAAAGTGCCAGTCTTCTGCTGGGGCAGATAACCAGGCTGGTACACAAAAAAATGTTGAGACAAGTTCACATGCGTTAAGATTAACTGTCAGGGATCTGTGGCTGATGGCACATATTGACTGTAGTGGGGAAAGCTACTTTTGGGTGAAAATGGAAAAAAAGCAAAGAGGAGAGGCTATGAGAGAGAAAGAGCAAATGCCTCCAGTGGCCAGCTGAGAGGAGAAGACCCAGGAGGACCCCAGGTAAGCATCCTTCCCTGTGTGTCCTCTCTAGTGCAGCAGGTGTTTTCCCCCATAGTATTTTTTGCACAGTAACCATGTAGTTCTCTTCAGACTCCCAGCTGATTGTTCCTGCATATGACGCTGTTAACGCTGGCTGGAGCACACATAGATCAGCAGAAGGTGCCCCACGCTGCTTGGCTGTTAAGCTTTCTGCATGCATATGTTGCGTGCCCAAATGTAAACCAAGAGCTACAGTGAAGTGCTAGGAAAAGAGGGGAAGGAAGGAGTGACCAGCGGCGGTCGTTTCCCTTGAGAACCACCGTTAACAACACTGCTGGAGTTGCAGGTACGAGGCCATGGGAGTAACAGCACAACAGCAACTGCATGAGAACAGCAGGGAAAAATACTGCCACAGCGGTTCTAGAGCACGCTCCTCTGGCAGCTTGGGTGAAGGGGTACAGAGCTGCAGCTAAAGGGCTCTTAGCCACTCATAAGGCAGGGCACCAGAAGCACCATGTGAAAATACTCCTTGGTCTTTGTCATGAACAGATGTGTTTAGTGTATCTCTAGTTGTCTGTAAGATGTTTTTTCCCCTTCTGAAGCCTAGTTGTTATGTTTTACAGTTGCTTGATACACTTGCCGCTACTTGCCCTTGATTAACATTTCATGTTGGCTGCATTAGTATTCAGTCATGAGATTACACCATCTCTTAGTTTGAGCCTGGTAACCTCTATGATTTTTTCTTTCCTTTTTTTTTTTTTTTTTTCTTTTCAATTTGGACATTGCTGTTTGTTTCCATATCCTCATTACACTTGACATCTTCCTTTCACCCCTTCCTAAACAGTTGTCCTTACTAAAAATGTACTGAATGACTCATTTAGTTTTTAAGCCATATATTGATTGCCTTTAATTTTGTCCCTAACCTCACTATGTAAAATCTTCCTTGTTCATTTCTGTATTTAGTAGTTGTATCCATATTTAGCTATTTTAAAGTGAAAAGGAAGTGTGTCTTAATGGTTACTAGCCAAAGGAAGTAAACTCTTTTGAAGGATATAAAAAAAACATAGAAAAAGAGTTTTAAAACTTAATGACTTAATTTCATTTTGATTTAAATCAAAGAACCATAAACAAGAAGAAAAAGTATCCTTTGTATACCACAATCGATATTTATGCATAAAGGTGTTTGAAAGATGTAGAGTGCCTAAGAGGGAACATTAAAAAGGGCAATATAAATAATTCTTTAGAACTTCAAATGAACACAAGTTTGATTTTAGATTTTATGAGCTGAATTGGCAATCTTGTCTGAGACAGCAGTGAAAATTTTATCTTCTTATTCCACAGCAAATGGTAGAGAAGTGATAAGCCTGATGTATAGGGGTTTGTTGGTTTGTTTTTTTTGGTGTGTGTATGGATGTGTGGATACTCAGTACAGGGATTTTTTTGCTTTTTACAGGCATAATTCACAAACTGCTGTGGAGATTCAACCAACTCCAAACATGCCTGCACAAGACAAATAATAAATAAACACTCTGTGGTTTTGAGCCAGTGAGTATATTAGGAAGTTTACATTTTGAATGTGATAAATTATGAGAGGAATGATAAATCTTACTAAGAATGATAATTTAACTCGTGATTTTTACACAAATTTGTCTGTTTGCCAGGGTGTTTCTGTTCATATAAAAAGAAGGCAAATCAAGGATGTATTTTTTCCCTGTGTCATCATATAAAATTGGTAACGAATGTAAATCTAGTGTGTGTGGGGGGGAAGGTGACACTAAATATACATACACACAGACATATATGTGAGTTTGTGTCTGTAAAAAGACAAGCAATGGAAAGAATGCATTGTTATTATAGCTGCTTTCCAAGCAGGGGAATAAAGGATAATACCAAAAGGCCTATTCTTCTTGTAAGTGTCACACTTCATTATATTCAGGCTAGTTGCCCAGCATAGATTGATTTCATTTAGGTATTTAAAGTTGATTGGAAAATAATATAATACTTCCATTCTTAAGGATTAGATACTATTATGAGTTTCTTGTAGTTCTTTTTTCATATCATAAAATATGAGTATGATAATCAACAAATGTAACTATAGGTATTATAAAATCAAGCTTTAACCCATTCTGTCTTTGAATTGTGTGATGACTTACTCATTTAAAGCAGTCCATTATACCTTGGTAGTAAAAAAATAATTCCAGTAGATAATTGTAAGAGTAATAGGAAAAGCTGGCAGGAAGCGAAAGCAGGAAAAAGAACAGCGGTTTCAAACACTGAACAGTTGGCACAAAAAATTATTTGTGACAGCTACACACAGAATAAGGATGAACACAAACAACTCTTGTTCACCGTGTTCCCACAAACGATCTCATAAGTACAACAGCTTAGCAGGAGCTTCTCGGTACACACAGCGGGATGTACCTGGTACCAAGAATCTGCTGCCCAAGAGGCCATGCGAGGGCACTGTCAGCCTCTTCGCTTCACTGCAAGATGTCCTGAGGGAGCCCCAAGACAGGACTCCGAGTTACAGTGTATTGCAGTGTTGGATGCTGGAGAGCATCCTCTTGAGCAGAATGACAGAGCTGGAACAGGAGCTTCTCGGTACACACAGCGGGATGTACCTGGTACCAAGAATCTGCTGCCCAAGAGGCCATGCGAGGGCACTGTCAGCCTCTTCGCTTCACTGCAAGATGTCCTGAGGGAGCCCCAAGACAGGACTCCGAGTTACAGTGTATTGCAGTGTTGGATGCTGGAGAGCATCCTCTTGAGCAGAATGACAGAGCTGGAAAGAGTGTTTTTTTTGTTTTTGAATAGATGAGAAGGAAGTAAGAAGTTAAGAGACAGGAGTGTGCAAAGGGAATGGTGCAATGAAAAACAAGTGAGAGTTAGAGATAGGAGAATAACGTGTGAGGGGAGAATAACTCACCTCCACTGATGCCAATGAATGTCCTGTCCTGACTCCATACTAATCCAAGCTGGTGGAATTCTCTGGCAGAGGCAGATACAGGGGAGCATGAAAGGCCAGAAGCAGCATCTTCTGCAGGGCTCTCTCAGAAATGGGAACCAGACATCACGACAGTATACCCTAAGCCACAAATACAATTTCAGTGTCAGATGCAGAGTACTGAAAAATAAGTAGTCAAAAGCTACACTGGCTATGAGTCAAGTATGATAAATGCAGTTCATCTGGGAGAGCACCTAGAATTTAATATCCCAAAAATGGGTTCTGTAAGCAGTGGTAGGAAAATACTTGGCTTCAGAAAAACTGACTCTGAAAGAATATGGAATAAGATGAGGAAAACTCAGTAACATCTGAAAGATCTATATTGGAAGGTAAAGAGATATTTAAAAGTGTTGAGTAATCCATACTTGGAAGTCATATTGAAAACCTGAAATATCTGAGAAAGGAACATAAATAATTATGGCTTAGTAGAATTAAGAACACACCGAGAACATTAAAATACTAAGAAATAAGAAAGTGTCTGAACACTATTATTTAGTATTAATGTTCTTGAATAAGCATAAAGAATGAAATAGAGAACCAGTAAACTGATGACAGCAACCATGAAAGATAGATTTTCTAATTGGAAGGGTAGGCTGAGAAAAAGAAAAGGTAGTCACCACATAAAGAGGCCTAAATTAGCCTGTTAAGGCTAAGACTTGGTCTGAGGTGCTTTGTTATTTATAGAGGATAAATACAGGTTTATTACAAGTAAATAGTGGTTTTGAGAGGCGAGAGGCTAAAATCGTACAAGAAACAGTGACACAATTTAAGAGAAAACCTAGAACTACAGTAGTTCATAACAGCAACTGAATCTGTTGCTGTGGTTTGACTTTCCATACGAGCTCTCTGTTCCCTGTAAGATTAGTAGTCTTGCTCCTATCAGCTGCCCCTGCTCCTGCTTACCCTGCCTTCTCTGCTTGTGTGCAGTTTAAGACTAGTGTGCTCCTCCACCTGGCGGGATGTATGTCAAGGTAAGTTTCTTGCCCTGAAATTGTTGCTAGAAATAGCTAAAAATTATTGAGAGTCTTGTACAATTGTAGTGAAACGCAGCTCAGGAGAAGAGTTGCAAAAATCTCAGGCGCTGAGAGGTGGTCTGAGTATGGGTCCCTCTCTGTTTTCTTTTTCATTCTAACAATAACTCAAATAGCCTTGGATGCTTGAAAAGTGCATATGGAGAAAGTATGCCAGAGGGCTTGGGTATCTGTTGAGAATGTGGTCCAGCTTGCTTACTACCTGAAACTATATGGTGCTAGCAAAAGATAGCAGAAACAAGTACAGAAATTCTGTGCAGAGACCTGCGATGCAGTACAGTGAGAATAGATATAGCCTTAATTAAATACATACATAATCTGCAAAGTGTCTAACGTTGAAAAAAACCCTGCTCAACTCTCACTTGATGTTATGAAGATTAATTAAATATTTGATACAATGCTTGATGTTTCTTAGATGGCACAACAGTTGTCTAAGGGAGCGAAAAATGAAGAAACAATACCCCAAAGTCCCTATGTTGAGAAAATCTTTGGAAATCTATTTTAAAGATGTGGCAGAATAACACCTAGTAAAACAAGTTGATAAAGGATATTGAGTGTGAATTCAGGCAGAAGAGGTCATGCTGAACTAATCTGTTTGAGTTCTTTGAAGATATTAGTGGTAAAAAAGATAAGGAAAATTTAAAGGATGTAGCATCCTTACATTTCAAAAGGAATTTGACAGGCTTTCACATCAGAGATAAATTCCTACTTGAAAGAACTCTGGAGTAGGAGGTAGATGAAGAAGCTGGTAGAAAATTATTTGAAAGCAAGGAAATGGGACCTTTGTGAATTTCAGAGAAGCTCAATGACATTTCCCTGGTCTTTCTGTTTTATGAAACTTGGACAATAGGACCAAATATGCTGAACAAAGAGATCAGAAGTAACTCAGGGTCATTAAATCAGTTGCTCAAAAATTGAGTCATTTGGATTAAGATTTTTCAGGAACTTGTGTTCACACTCAGACAATCTCCAGTTACATGATCACACTGCAGTTTTCCATAGCATTTGCCTTCTTTAATATATA
Source organism: Phaethon lepturus (assembly GCF_000687285.1). Classification (NCBI taxonomy): domain Eukaryota; kingdom Metazoa; phylum Chordata; class Aves; order Phaethontiformes; family Phaethontidae; genus Phaethon; species Phaethon lepturus. The sequence goes on along the minus strand of NW_010529449.1, from coordinate 15,135 downwards.
AAGTGTTTAGTGTTCACTTTGCTTTACCTTCATTCAGCCTCAGGTCATGTTAATTATTACCCCTTGACTTGTGGTTTGAGATAGATTTTTTAATTTCCTCATTGACTTTTCCACAACACTTTCCAGTGGCACACACTGTACTACAACGGAAGAACATACGTTTCATCTTTCAGTAATGGGGAACTGAGGCACTGAGCAATTTCAGTCAAAGGTGTCTGCTTATTTTGTATTATCAGTCTGAGGTTCCTAGAACATGACCTGTGATTGTACTTAATTTATACAACAATTTATATATTCAAAGCACAATTTCTGTTTCTTTGATGAAGCAGCAAGGAACACACAACTTGCGATGACTCCCTCTGAAAAACTTTCAATTTATTTAAATTTAAATTAGTCTAGTACAGCATTTGACTGCCTGAACTATGTAGCTATCCTGTCTATTCGTGTGTTAAAACTAAAGGACTGTAAATTATGACTTTCTCAACAAATAAGGAAGAAAGCAGTCTCACTGACTGCAGAATTTGTATACCCCAGCAAATGCCCAACCCATGCTGTGAATTAGGCAGATTTCCCTTCTTAAAAAAAGAACTATTACAATTCATTGAACATTTTTTTCGTGTTAATTCCTAACTTTCAATGAGTTGCTTTCCAATCTTGATAATAGCATTTTGATGTATCTTTCCTCTATTTATAGATGGGAAAATTTTCCAAAGGTAAATGAGAAAGTACCTTTCGGTATGTGGCAACATGCTGACGATTATAGAGCTGGAACCATCTCACCCCTTGCACAGGCTTCTCTTACCGAACCTGAGGAGGCAACTGATAGCAGCTGCAATTCTATGCATGGATCAACACTGAGGACATAGGTATCTCTTAGGTATTTCCTGGCAGAGGGATGAAATACTGATGATCAGGAGTGTATAGAGTCTTCCAAGACCTACATGGGGTTATGTGATTAGTGTGCACAGACACAAACCACATAAACATGATGTTTTGCAGTGCCAGAGAGCTGTTATCTTCTGGTATTAGGCAGGGACAGTTTATAAGCTGGACAAGGTACCTCTTTCTGATTCTGTGACCTGCTGAATGAGATGAAGCACATATTTGCTCTTTGCACAGCCTTGTGGCTTGCCATCACTAGTTTATTCCATTACTGCTCCTGTCACTACTTTCTTCAAAAATTTGTTCTCTACAGGTAGCAGAGCTTATACAAGACAGAATACGAGATGATGCCGTAGGTCTTTGCCGATGTCTCTCACTGATATATTTCTCCTTTCTACTACCAATTGCCATCTTTGTTCATTAGAAATTCCAAAAAATGCAACTTATTTGAGTTATCAGTTGAAATAAAGGAAATAAAGCTTCTATTACTGCAGTTCTGGCTAACATCGTTTATGTAGTAGCATCCTCTTTAAAACAATTTTCAAACTTCCTGGCTTCCTTAAATTGAAGTTTGAAGAAAAAATCTGTACAGGTGTTTTACACGGATTATCATACTAAGATTGGACAAACACAGAATCATAGAATAGTTTGGGTTGGGGGGACCTTTACAGGCCATCCAGTCCAAGCCCCCTGCAATGAGCAGGGACATCGTCAACTAGATCAGGTTGCTCAGAGCCTTGTCCAACCTGACCTGGAATGTTTCCAGGGATGGGGCATCTACCACCCCTCTGGGCAATCTGTGCCAGTGTTTCACCACCCTCTCTGTGAAAAATTCCTTCCTTACATCTAGGTTAAATCTGCCCTCTTTTAGTTTAAAACCATTACCCCTTGTCCTGCTGCTTACAGGCCCTGCTAAAAGGTCTGTCCCCATCTTTCTTAGAAGCCCCCTTTAAGTACTGGCAGGCTTCAGGAAGGTCTCCCTGAAGCCTCCTCTTCTCCAGGCTGAACAACCCCAGCTCTCTCAGCCTGTCCACATAGGTGTTCCATCCCTCTGAGCATTTGTGTGGCTTCCTCTGGACCCTCTCCAACAGGTTCATGTCTTTCCTGTGCTGAGAGCTCCAGAGCTGGATGCAGGACTCCAGGTGGGGTCTCCCCAGAGCGGAGTAGAGGGGCAGAATCCCCTCCCTCGACCTGCTGGCCACGCTGCTTTGGATGCAGCCCAGGATGTGGTTGGCCGCCTGGGCTACAAGTGCACGCTGCTGACTCATGTCCAGCTTTTCATTCACCAGTACCCCCAAGTCCTTCTCGGCAGAGCTGCTCTCAATCCCTTCATCCCCCAACATAAAAGGAACCATTTTGTTTCTTTCAGAAAGGCTTTTTGTAGGGTGTGATGTCTTTCCCTTATAGGCCTTACTGAAGTTGAGTTTTTCATGAAGCCACATAGTTGTTTGGTGTGGGGAGCTGGGGTTTGATTTCCTTCTCCTTCACTTCTGTAGACACAAGTATGTTTTATATGACGGAGTATAAAAGGTTTTCTTTTTCAGAATGGCCCAAGGGAAGCTTAAACAAGACAGGAGGGTAGAGTTAGGAAAAGCAGCAATACTCTTCTGTTTTCCTTGCCAGAAGCGGGAATAAGTAGCATGGAAGAATCATGCTAATTGCTCTTGGTGTTAGTGTAGTCCACTTGAGTAAGAAAGGCTTTCCAAGTGAGAAGGATGGAAGAACACTGCTCTGCTCTAAGCATTTCAGAGTTTTCTGTGATAATTTTGGTTCATTCTCAAATGTAGCTGATAAAGAGGTGTGTAATTTTTTTAAAAAAATCTTTATATATTAATTAATTAATATTAATTAAGATTTATTAATAATTAATACTCATTTACTGACTCATGGAGACATAAAAAATTAGGTGAAAAGCATAGTATTTATTTCTTTATGGAAAATTCCCCTTTAAAGTAGCATTCTGTTAACTGTAACAGAAGTAGATGCTGAAACTGATAAGGAGATCTATTTCCTGACCTTTTCTCCTGTCAGATTATTTTGAAAATGTTCCTTGAATCTGATAGGTCATCCTTAATTTGTAGGTAACACTATTATTTTGCAGGAGGGAAAATGCTTTTGTGACAGTGACTGAGCAGTGTCTCATAGAGGTTGTGGAGTCTTCCGCCTTGGAGATATTAAAAGGTTGTGGTCCTGGACAACCGGGTCTAGGTGGCCCTGCTTCAGCAGGGGGTTGGACCAGATGATCTCCAGAGGTCCCTGCCAGGCTCAACCTTTCTGTGATTGTGTGGAAGGGCATAAAAATCAGTTCAGCTACTGCTGATTTCTGAAACGGGATGTAACACTTCTGTTTCAAAAGATAATGGTACATTTTTTAAAGTGCATAGTATTAAAATCTCTGAAGTTAGAAAGAGCCATACAATCACTGCTGAGAATATGTTTTTTTGCATGTTGAGGAGAGAGCAAATGGTAACTTTTGTTTTCACAAAGTCAGTGACACATTTTCTGATGACTGTTTCTTCTGTTATTCCTGCATACTTTGCATAAGTGATGTAACCGCTTTCAGTTTCTACAATAGGAAAATGCTACTGTTCCTTATTTCCAAAAAACTCCTGTTGGATATTGCATCATCATCTTCTTCCACTCTCAAGTCCAGGCCTGGCTGGAAAAAATCCAGTATTTTTAGTGTTATGCTGGTTAATAACCATTCTGCTTAACTCTCTTGAAATGTTGTACCTTCCTTGTCATGGTCCCTTCCAACAAATCTGTAGACTTTGTCTCCCTGGAATGCAACATCTGGAAGAAAAAGACTCTCTTTCATATCTTTAAATTGAATCTGGCAAACTTAAACTCTGATTTTAACTGAAGCCCCTTGGAACCCATATAATAAAAATGGTGTATTACACTGCTGTTATTATGTCAGCACAGGATGAGCAGGAGATACAAACATGTAAACCAAAGTGGAATTTTTTTGTTTTTTAGGAGCTTGATTTAATCTAATTGTTGGTTGTGTTTAACATCGGGTTTAGCAGTATAAATGAAGACATCAGTTCTCCTTCAAGCTTCAGATATTAAGTCACAGATACATGTTCCTTGACTATCATCTAATTCATATCTTTTGTTTCTTTTGTTGTAAAATCTTTATCTGTCCAACATAAATTGTGTTTCTGTCTTTGTAATGAGTTCTAAGAGATTATTCCCCCAAAAATACTATTTTACTGCAATAAATAACAGGCTAAACAGGGCATGATTTTTTTCACTTATGTGGCATATGTATCTCTTGGTTTATTTAATCCAGGAACTGTATTAATAAGTAAAGGACTCAAAAGCCGTAAAACATAATTTTCTTAAAAAAAAAAGATTCTATATAAAACATACAACTACTCAGAAATATGTTAGAATTACGACTGTTATATACTGTGTTCCCTTGCTTTGAGGAACTTTTGCTATGGAATTTTCCCTGGGCCAACTCAGGTTTAACATTCTTAAAATTACAAATTGGCAACAGAATGCAGAGACAGAGAGACAGTGTGCATTTCTACAATAGACGTGAATCAAAGGTGTCAATTGTAGGTGTTTGAAAAAAATAAAAACATGTGGAGTCATGTTGTGAGGAAGCATTAGGAGTTTTAAAGCCTTGAAGATGCTGTAGTTACTGAATCTACAAAATCTGTTGTGTTTACTTACATACGTTCATCTGAAAAGCTCGAAGTGACAGTCATGCTTGAGTCCTTGAAGTTGAGTCATTAAGAGATCATCTTCAGGGCTTGGACAGTTTGACCGTTAGTATGTTTTTTTAATGTTGAGTTCTGTGCTATCACATAAGCAATGCTAGTATTTATCTTAAGTTACAGTGGTAAACTCTGTGAATGAAAATTGTCAGTCATATCCCCATTTTGACGAATCATGCTTGACTGAAGCTTTTTTTTCAATCAAAAGATAGTGCTGTTAAATAAATATTTGTGTTGTAATCATCCAGCTTGGGTCATTACAAATCTATTTCAAGAATTAGCTGTGTAACAAGTTTTAGGGTACAGGTTTGGGGATTTGGTTTGTCTTGTTGGTTTTGTTTATCATAAAATGGACAAGGGAGGGAAAGGGAAAGAAGGGAAGCAGGGAGGCAGGGAAGGAAAGAAAGGGAAAGAAAAGAAAGAGGTAGGAAGAGAGGGAGGGAGGGAGGAACTGGAACAATCAGAAGCCTTAGGCTAGCCACTGGTCTTGAGTTACAATTTTTGAGTGCTTTCATTCAGACAGTATTTAATTTACTCATTCGCACTGTTTTCAGATCTTAAAAAACTGATTTTTGCCTTACCAAAAAAGATGTATATAAAAAACAATCATCCCTTTCCTTTGACATTTTTCCTCAGTAAAAACAGGAAGACATCTTTGCAGATTTCAGACTGCATTGACTCCTGTGCAATGAAAGTCACATCCTATATTCATTCTGGTTTGTACTTCAGAATTTATTCAGGTTGTTAAAGTTCAGAATTCATTGCTAGTCCTCTGGTTCTTCATATTATCACAGGACAAAAGAAATGACCTCTATGGGTGATTTCATTTTATTGATGTTTTCTACATGGGTTGATGATGGCAGCCCATGGGGCAGAGACACTAAAGCTTAAACAGTAAAGCTCTCTTCAAGGATGAAGCAGTAAAAAGTGAGGGGATTTTTTCTTTCTTTATAAATAAGGAAAATGGGTAGTCTTGATGAGTTTTAGTAATGAAACTGGTGAGCTGGAAAACTTCAGTCAGGTGAGAGGGCCTTCTTTTCCAGTCAATTTTTGGAGGCTGCTTGATGGAATATGTCTGTTTAAATAGAAACTGAAAGTGTAGAAGGAAGATTTTATTGAATATGTCATCTCTGTGTTATAAAAGAAAATCTTCTTGAAGCTTAGAAGACAATTTGCCTCTAGGGAGCCTTTGGAAAATAAGAGGAATTTTTATTTTTTAGTAGAGAAAGTCTCTAGGAATATTAGAAAGGAGGCAGTCCCAATTTTGATTTTAGCAAATATTAGCTCAATAACTGCTTGAGGCAGGAAACCAAATTATTTTGCTGTATTCCAGAAAAGTGTAATTAAAACATTTATTTCCAAATATGTTTGTTAGGAAAGACTTTGATTGAATTTTATTACTTTCCCTGCAAAGGGAGAACCAAAACTAATGTTAATATGAAAGGTACAACTGATAGTGACCCCATGCCTTAAAAGATGAAGAAATTGAAGGGATGATGACTATACAGCACTCAGTTGACTTCAGCATCACTTCATGATACACACAGAAATGGGAAAGAAGGACTAGATCTAAAAGTCAATTAAAAAAACCCCACAACAGCATTTAACTGGGGAAAAGCACAATATTATCTTTTTTCCATTAATAGAAAATAAAATACTTCAAGGCCAAAATGACTATCCTTCCTCACCTGATGAATTGGCTGTCAAAACCTTCATTTGTGTAAGGACCCACAGTCATACCTTGGAGACAGCAATGGAGTCATAGAATCATAGACTGATTTGGGTTGGAAGGGACCTATAAAGATCACCTATAAAGTCCAAATACCCTGCCATGGGCAGGGACATCTTTCACCAGATCAGATTGTTCAAAGACCCGTCCAGCCTGACCTTGAACACTTCTGATGATGGGGCATCCACAACTACTGTGGGCAACTTGTTCCAGTATTTCACAACCCTCATCATAAAAAATTTCTTCCTTATATCTAACCTAAATCTGCCCTCCTTCAATTTAAAACCTTTGCCCCTTGTCCCGTCACTACAGGCTTCAGTAAAAGGTTTCTCTCTGTCCTTCTTATAAGCCTTCTTTATATATTGAAGTGGACCTCTGGGCTAAGTAGAAGGCTGTAGGATGACAATGGCTCGAAAGAGTGGAACCATCCTGGACATGAGTGAGTGTTAAAATTAGTGGACATTGATGCACAATTCAAATGTGCAAGAAGTGATTCCGCAGTAAGAAGCAAAACCAGTATTACAAGCTTGCATGCCCATGGTAGTCAACTGAATAAAAGTGGTAAGTGTGAAAGAAGAGAAGCCCCTGAACTGTGTGTATTTCACCTTTTTCTATTACTGCTTCAACTGAACTAAAGAGTCATCGTTGTTTGAGCGTTGAAGAGAAGTACGTTCAATAAAATTACATCCATGCACCTTCTTTTCCAAACTTTCACTTTTTGTTGGAAATGTGTTACACAAGAACACTGCCAGCATTTAAATAAGGAACATTTTCTGTTTACTCCTACCTGTGTAGATATTTAAATAACTGAGTTTTATTTACATGGGACAACTTTGTCAGCTGCTAAATATTGAAGTGACTGGAATCAGTGATGTCTTTTTCAGTAGGCAGGAAAAAATAGTTTGTTGCAGTAATTTTCCATGCATCGGCTTGTTCTTTGCAACCGAGGCCAGTATTCCAAAAGTTTCTCAAAATTTACCGAACCGCATGCCTTGCCATAGGGCTTCTGTGATGGGAATCAGTATAATGTGTTTTATTTTGGGAATGGTGGTCTATTTTTATCAGGTTTTTCAAATGTATGGAGTTTATTGGCAAAAAGTGAGAAGTGTACCAGCAAGCCGGGGAACTTGAGAGTTTCCCTGCTGAGCTTAATATAAAAGCAGTTCTCTCTCCACAGGGGCACTTCATTTTCTGTCCACATGGTGGGCTTTTTTTCATTTAGTAAAGAAGATATTTTTTAAATCTGCTCCAGAGCCTATTAACAATTGTAAGAAAGCTTTTGAGCTCATGCTAGAAGTAAAACATTTGCTTAAATGCTTTTTTGAATTTGAGGCTTATGTGATGACCTCAGAAATATGGATTCTAATTTTACAGCTGCAGGAGCTACTGTTGCAGGTGGAGGTTGCAATAATGTCTAAAAATAAGTTAATGTTACCATAAGTAAGCCACATCTGTTAAAGGAATAAGGAGCAAAGACAGGGCTGCTTTAGACCATCCACAGCAATACTGGGTAATTCTACATGGAAAGTCACTGCAAGGGACTTAAAATTTAGTAGTTTTGGACTGTAATGTAGGATTTCTATTACATTCTCAGGTTATGAACTGTAAGGCATCAGTTGCCTGTCATTCACAAAGGTTTTTTTCCTGGTCAGTAGGGATTCTCTTAAAATATTATGTAATACTGTTTATTTTCCTGAGGAATTTGTTTAATTGGAGTATTCATGTAAGAAGTCATTCACAGATCCCTTTCAGTTAGAATTATCTCAGCTGTTACATATAAAATACATATTTTTCAAACACAAATGTAGTGATTTTTCTCTTACACAGGATTTCGTGACTTGCAGGAGCATGGCAGTAATTATCCCTTGGAGGGGGATAAAATTAGTGAATGGTGTTTTCAGTAACACCTCTTCTAATTTGATTTAAAAATAATTGTATCATACAAGGTATTTGAGAAGCCTGAGGAAACACTGTCGTGTGTTGATTTCCTAGTACATGTGATCCCCTTTTTAAAGCGGTGGAGTTTAAAATGTCATGCTTGAAATGTCTTTCAGTCTGTTGTGAAGCAGTTTCTCATCTCATGACAGGCCACTCTGTGGTCTGAAATCCCTTTGGGTTCCCAGTAATGGCAACAGACAGTATTCTTGGTTAGTTAATCATTGAGATGCCAATTCAGAATACAATTAGAAGCACTTTAACATACCCTTAAATCCCAGTAAAGCCGCTTTAACCTAACTGTGCTTCGCTGCAATGAAGACTAAAGGAATAGAGGCAGGCTGTCTGAACAATTGTAAAGTTTCTCTGTTCAGAACAAAGCATTGCAAAAGCAACATAAATTCTTCCCTTCAGTTCTGCTGCGAGGTTCAGCAATGCAAACCCGAGTTCAAAAGTCACCACCATTTATTTCCCTTTATTTCCCTATTAGTGTAGAATATGGAGGCTGATTTCCTGGCTATCAGCTTGTGGTTTTGTTCTGAGAAGTATATACTGCACCTCTTGGCATCTTCTAGCAAGGGTAACTGATAACTTTTCTGGTGCAGGAATCGGTCCAAGTGTTGCTGGCCCAAGCAAGTTTTTCCCTTCAGTGATAACGCATCTGTACAGTCTGTCGTCTTTCTGGATTTTTGTGGGGCAGTGCAGATGCACTAGCTAGTAAACTGACCACAGCTAGGGGGAATAAAATCAGTGTGTGTGGGGTCTCATTTCAGTTTTTGAGAAATTTCAGTGCTTCAGCTGTGGCAGCTGACATGGTGAACTAATTTTTGTACATGTGTAAACATGTACTATTGCCTCTTTCTTTTGGTGGAAAGAGTGAAGTAATACACAAGCTGATACATAATATAGGAAGCTAATACACCGGGCTAGGATTCAACATTTCCCGAGTTATTTAGGTCTTGTTACCTAACAAGAAGATGGTGAAAGTAATATTTTCTCACCTAATATATGGTCAAGTATTTCCATGATTTAAGAGTTCCAATATTCCAAACTGCAACCTAACACTGAATTATAAGGCCTTTAAACTGAATGCCTTGTATGTGATAGATTGTACATCAGAAGTAGTGAATACCAGCCATCTTCTCTGAAGGAGAATGAAGTAGAAGACTTCATTGAGTGAAAAATATTTCACCAGTGCTGAAATTGAACTAAGTTTCCTACTTTTCCCACTCAGCTTTGAAGATAATGCTAAAAGAAAGTAATTATTTGCAATTGTGCCTTTTTTTTTTTTTTTTTTTTTTTTTGGTGTCTCCTCAGTTGCAATCTCTATCTTGGTCTCCAGTTGGAAGCCATCAGTCTAGCAGCAGCTCACTTCAGTACGCGTAGGGATGCCATCTTCTGAGTGGCTGATATGATTTCTTGCAGCAGCAGGGGTTAATTTGAGCTTTTGTATTTGATGCAATTTAAGACTATCTGATGTGGTTGAAATATGGCGGAAGTGAAACTTCTTTGCTTTCTGATCACTTGCAAGTTGAGTGTCCTTGCAGCTCTCTACCTGAGTGCTTCAAATGTAGTGAATTAATATTAATGAAAACTTCTAATGAATTTAGATCATGGAATGTGTTTGGTTGTTAGATTGTATCTTTGAAAAACTTCAGTTAGAACAATGAGAAAGAATCCTGTGCTGAAACTTGATCCCACATTTATGGATATTAGGTTCATTTCATATTATGTTAGAAGGTCATTAGGTTTCACAGAACACGTATTCTGCAGTAGAACTGTGTTTTTGTAAAGGATTTACAGAGAAGTGTCAACAAAGTTCCCTTTTGCTTAAATTAAAATCAGTTTTCTCGCAATTGTTAATATTCTGCTGCAATTGCTTTTTAAAGAAAAACATAACTGTGGTGAATTTATAACCATATTAAAAAGGTGGTTGATAATTTATTTGGTAAATGAAATCTGGCTCCTTACAAAAGGAAATGCTGCCTTAGTGCCAATTCCTGCCATCTTTATTCACCGTGTCTTACCTATTCCACATCAAAGCTCTCGCAGAGAGATGTGGACTACTTGCCTAGTAAAGCAATTACCTTTATAAATGAAGATGACAGAGTCTGTTCTTAAATAAACATGAGTAATCCTTCCACCATTTCAGAAAGCTGAATGCACAGGTGCCATCTTATCCTGGCATAATGGTTCATGGAAAAAAAAAAACCAAAAAACTTTTAATTCACCATTTCAAAGGGCTGGATTAAGCTACAGTTATTATCATATTTCTTTCTCTTTATTCCTGGATTTAATTCATAGGTAAGTAATAGGTATTACAACAATTTAGGATGAACTTTCTAATTTTTGCATGAACAGATCAGTAAAATAGTCTTTTCAAATAAGATAAGCCTTTGCAATTACTGTTCCAATTAAAGTTTCATGAAATCAGCAGGACTTTTTGGATACTTTGCAGTGCAGACGTTTTCTTCCAACCAAAAATAATATCTATATTTGAAACAGTGAAAGAAACTAGGTAAACCCATAATGGGTTACATTCTAGGTGCAGTGTGCTTTATGCATATCCTGTTTCTGGTTTGGAGAAATCTTTCAGACTTTTATATGCTATTAATGAGGTTATTTTCATTGTCTTTCATTGATTCATCTTTTGATTTAACTATTAAGGAAGATTTTCCTATTATGGAGAGGAGGACTCAAAGCAAAGCATTTATTCTTCCAACTGTACGATATTTTTTATTTCTGGTTTTCTCTTAAAGGAAAGAGAAAGATTCAATAGCAAGGTTTAACTCTGCATATTTTTGTAGCTCTGCACTATGACAAAGAAGAAATTACACAAATTTCCCAGAGTTTCACAGACTATTGTATCTTTCATCCGTATCGCAGTATATTCTCTTTAGGTAACAGGATTGTCTTGCCAGAATTCAGTTGGCCAAATTCATACTGGAGCAATTCTAAAAAAAAAAAAAAAAAAAAAAAAAAAAAAAAAAAAAAAAAAAAAAAAAAAAAAAAAAAAAAAAAAAAAAAAAAAAAAAAAAAAAAAAAAAAAAAAAAAAAAAAAAAAAAAAAAAAAAAAAAAAAAAAAAAAAAAAAAAAAAAAAAAAAAAAAAAAAAAAAAAAAAAAAAAAAAAAAAAAAAAAAAAAAAAAAAAAAAAAAAAAAAAAAAAAAAAAAAAAAAAAAAAAAAAAAAAAAAAAAAAAAAAAAAAAAAAAAAAAAAAAAAAAAAAAAAAAAAAAAAAAAAAAAAAAAAAAAAAAAAAAAAAAAAAAAAAAAAAAAAAAAAAAAAAAAAAAAAAAAAAAAAAAAAAAAAAAAAAAAAAAAAAAAAAAAAAAAAAAAAAAAAAAAAAAAAAAAAAAAAAAAAAAAAAAAAAAAAAAAAAAAAAAAAAAAAAAAAAAAAAAAAAAAAAAAAAAAAAAAAAAAAAAAAAAAAAAAAAAAAAAAAAAAAAAAAAAAAAAAAAAAAAAAAAAAAAAAAAAAAAAAAAAAAAAAAAAAAAAAAAAAAAAAAAAAAAAAAAAAAAAAAAAAAAAAAAAAAAAAAAAAAAAAAAAAAAAAAAAAAAAAAAAAAAAAAAAAAAAAAAAAAAAAAAAAAAAAAAAAAAAAAAAAAAAAAAAAAAAAAAAAAAAAAAAAAAAAAAAAAAAAAAAAAAAAAAAAAAAAAAAAAAAAAAAAAAAAAAAAAAAAAAAAAAAAAAAAAAAAAAAAAAAAAAAAAAAAAAAAAAAAAAAAAAAACAAAACCCAAAAAACCAATTATTATTAACTGAAACTGTGGCTGACCCATACAAATCCCAAGGTTCTGCAAAAGGTTGTCATGAACACAAGAAAGCAACAACTGAGATACACCTTGCGATATAAAAAATCCTGTCATAATTAATGCATAGGTACAGATGTCCTGCCATGGTTGGGAAATATCATTCCCCAATCTCATTAGAAACCATGTTGAGAAAAGAAAAGGAGTTTTGCCAGGTTCCTTAGGACTTTAACCTGTTTTCCTTCAAGCTTAAAATCTGCTGGCCACAAATCTGAAATGCACTGTTAGGTATTGACTGTGCTTTGGCTATATCGTATGCACTGAGCACCTCTGCCAAGCTGGCCATGCCCAGGAAGATGACAACATCACAAACTAGTGGGCAACCTGCCATAGCCACTTGGGTTGATCCTGCTTGGGTCATAAAGTCAGTCAGTTGTCACCAGCCTGGCCTGGAGTGAGCTCAGGGTGACAGTCCAAGTCTCAGAAGCAAGGCCAGGATGAGTGAGCTTACTGCCAAGAGGGCTAACAACTTCATGGAGTCCTGAATACCTAAATCTTAAAAGAACCTAAAACCTTCTATGTGGAACTTTCCCTTCATTTCCTTACAAACACATCTCTTAACTTCCTTAGCAGACTTTAAATTTCTAGGTAACCTGATACCTGATCTTGAAACACAGAACAAAATCAAAAGGTCTTCTTCCTTGGTACTTCATGCTTCCCATCCCAACCTACCTTGTCACTTGAATCCCATTTATAAGCCCCTTCTTTCCCATCATGTTCTGTCTGCCCTTTATTCTTTTAGATGTAAAGAGGTATTACATGGGGACCTCAACACCCTTTACAGCTATCTGAAAATTCATAAAGCATATGAAAGTATTTTAATTAAAATCACAAGTATAGTTGATAGTCTTTGAATGTACTGCCCTACACTCCTGTGTGCAAGGACTTTGGGTGAGCATCGATAAATAAGGAGTCAGAAAAATGGAGACATCACAGAGTCAAATTTAGTTTTGAGTGGAAAGACTCCTGCCTCCTGGGTCACTAGGTCAAGCTTACTTGTTTTCAGTCATACTTTAATCAAGCTATATTTCCAAAGGAATTGAAAATTATCCTCATGGTCTCCAAACGTGAACTGGCAAGCTCGGGTAGCTTGACGTGTTACATAGATGAATAGATGCAGAAGGCAGTGACCCAGTTACCCATAGTGGTCTCTGTAAATACTGTACTGTCACATACTGCTCTTTCTTCTTCTTCTGTTTCTGTACTAATTGAAAGGCAAAATGCATCCGTTTATTCCCAACATCAGCTGTTACATTTTTTTAAGCCACTGTATTTCACCAGAAGGTCCCTGAAAGGCCAGTTCTCACCACAGTTCTTTGCCTGGGGTAGGCTTCGATGCATTAGCCAGACAGACCTCCAGAAGCTGCAGCCTGTTTCTGATCACAAGAATGACCCAGACCTGAAACTTTCTCTGAGCACCAAGGCCAGAATGGCAGTCCTTTACTTGGCCTAAAGCTGTCTCTCACACCTGGGCTCTGGCATCAGGGAGCACTGGCAGCAGAGCTGCTCCCCCACGGTTAGCGAGCTGCGGGTGACTGCAGCACTGCACGAGCAGTGACCTCACCCAGGGTGCAACCCCGTGGTGCCTGAGCCCAGCAAGCAGCGTGGTGACAGTAACAGGTCAGGCAGGAGTAGGGGCTGAGGCCTGAAGGCCCCAGCTTGAGCTTAAATGGAGCCCCTGGACAGAGGGTGTGGTGAAGACCCCGGGTGAGGCTGGACAGGGCCCTTAAGTCCTGTTAGTTTCCTCAAGGCCCTGACGTCTGGAAGCCAATGAGCTTTGTTAAGGCAACTCAGTATCCTTTGCCATTGCTCCCCTTACTCATCTTCGAGTTCAGAGTTGGCAGGAATATCTGCTAGAAGCAGGAGAAAAAAATAGTTGAAAAGCTATTACTCTTCAGCTCAGAAGAAGGAGATGGAGTCCCTTAAGCAAAGAACTTCTTGCCTGGGTTAAAATGGACTAAATTAATCTGTTTTTAAAAGAGCATAAACCAGGACTGTTTTTGAAAGAGCATATGTTGGGTAGTTTGTGTAAGGTCACCAGTCAGCTCAAGCTGGGCTGGATGCCCACTGAAATGGGTCTCATAACCTGAATATCCCTGTGTTTTCACTGTGCCAGGGAATTACGGAGAACGTGTTAACCTGAAGCATCTTCCTTTGTGCCACTATCAAGGCTAGTGAAGCTGATTGTATCTAGCAGCCAAACCAGACTCTGAACTCCACCCTCAGCAGTAGCTGGTGTAACTGCTTTTGTCTCCTGGAGCAAGTACGCTGCAGGATGTTGGTGCAGCCTCCCAAAACCACAGAACTGGTGTCCCGGATCTGTCACTGTTGGCCAACCTGTGCGATAGAGCATGTTCTTTGTGACCCTTGTCTGCGGAGTCGTCTGCCAGGGCCTAGGTGGCCTCTGCATGCTGGAGTCTCTGCTGTAGCAGCTGCAGTCTCCACCTGAGCATCTGTTGTTGACTCCACTGAGAAGGGATGTTGACAGAGCTGCCATTGAAGAGCTGCCCATGCAGAAATGTGCCTTGTAGCCCTATGCCTCTGGCCAGGAAAAAAAACAACCCAGTGCCCACCTCATTATCTGCACTTAGCTCTGGATTCTTCAAGTCCCATTAGGCAGTCTTCCTAAGCAGTCCATTAGGCTTCTCCTCAGAAAATACTCCCCATCAGAGGCCGTACTCAGCTGTTGTGTCCTTGTCCCTGTTGAGAACTTGGCTCAACAGCCAAGGTGCTGTGGGAGCAGTCTTTCTCTTTCTGCCAGACATTCTCTTCAAATTAAAAACACTAATCACAGTGATGTTTTTCCTGCCTTTGACTGATCCTGTATTGCACAAGATTTAAAGTCTTATTTTGGCTAACTAGGCCAAAAGCAGACTCTACAGGAGCTGAATTCTCCATCATCCCTCCCACTCTGTAATCCATTAAATTCGATTTTGGCATTAGCAGTAGAAGGCCACAGGTTTGGTGCTGACCTCATGGCGCAGGCCCTCAGGTCGGGTCTGGCCCTGCCTCGCCGAGGGCTGGTTTTAGCCGCGGCAGCAACTGCCTGGTGG
>NW_010529448.1:0-3249 GCF_000687285.1 Phaethon lepturus | reverse complement strand
ATTCTGTGATTCTGTGATTCTGTGATATAATAAGCAAGAGAAAGACTTTTGGAAAAAAAATCTATAGTGACAATTGATGAACAGATGACCAAGTTCTAGGTGGAAAAAATCCATTTTATTTGAAGTAAGGTTTTCTGATAATTTTTACTGATTTTTGTATTAAGGCCTCTTCTAAGACTTACCTGAAATATCTCTTCACTTTTCTAATTTTTATACCTGAAGTTATAATACTTTGAGGGGCAAAACTCCACTGATCTCCTTTGCTCATGTCAGTTGGACAGAACCAGGACTGTTAAGGCTCCTGTTGTGTCAGGGTGGTAGAGTGGAAACTGAGGGAGACACTGCCTCTTCCAGGAGATGGGAACCCTCTGCATCTCCCTTTGTGCCCTTCAGGAGTTGCACAGTCCTTTGCAGGACATTCAGGGCATTTGTCCTATGCAAATACAGCAACAGTAATTGGATGCTGACTTTTGACATTTTATTTTTCATTTCCTTAGGAGACAAATTGTAACAAGATGGTATCACAGAGAGGTTGTCAATTGCTCCCCAGAGGCACTTGCGCTCCAGCACTCCAGTAATCTTTGCAGATTGTGTGGCATTTGTTAAGCTCCTTGGGAAACTTTGGCATGAGGAGGGTTACATACACAGTGCTTGTTTGTTTTTTGCTAAAATAAACATGCGAACATTG
Organism: Phaethon lepturus; assembly: GCF_000687285.1. Taxonomy (NCBI): domain Eukaryota; kingdom Metazoa; phylum Chordata; class Aves; order Phaethontiformes; family Phaethontidae; genus Phaethon; species Phaethon lepturus. The sequence continues at coordinate 2,561 of NW_010529448.1, read as the reverse complement.
AAAGGAGATAGCCTTCTCAGGTGCAGATGAGTGGAGAGAATTTCTTTACAAAGACAATTTTCACTTGTATTTGTTTAGCATTATTCCAAACTGCCCTGAAGACACGAGTGCTGCATGTTCAAACGCTTTCAGCACTTTTGAGTCAATGCAGACACTATGGGGGAAGATTTCCATAGCAACAAAATTAAAGAAAGGAAAATACAAAACACCAGTGTTGGATAAGTATATGAGGATATACATATTTTGCGGGTAGAAGGGGTGTGGAGACTGCAGAGTGTTATAAAGCAAGTGATTGCTCATTTTTTCAAAGAGAACAAAATCACCAACAACATCCCACTGTCCATTTAACAAGATTTGCATAAAAGATCCATCTGATCATCCTGCTGTGATTGAGATTCTTAATTCTAGGAAAATGAAGATCTTAGTTATTTGTTAATTTCATAGGAAAAATATTTCTTTATGGTACTATAGGTTTCCTATATGATTGACCAGTGACATAAAGTGATACAAGGTGCTTAATTGTCAAAGACCTCAGAGAAATCATGAACATATTGTGCTCATCTTGCCAATTTTTAGACAATCATTCAAGTCTTATGTTGAGAAGTGTTTATTGTTTATAAATCACCACTGCATCACAAATTATTTAAAATACCAGATAATTCTTATATTTACTGTCTCAAATATAAGATTAGAAAGGATTATAATAACAGTTGTACAGACTATTATTGAGTAACGTCCACAGTCAAGACAGCATGAAGACAGGTCTCTTAGTAGGAAAAAGTGAAAGTCCAGGCTTGCGCAGCTGCAGTTCCACCTTGTAAAATATATGGTTTTCATTGATGTTTAAGTTTCAGTGTGAAAAACTGATAACTGTCTTTGTTAATGAAATGGTGCTGGACATGACTGTAGCCTCGGTGAAAGGGTGACTTGGGGCCATCTGTGACTGTGTTGGCTTTGCAAAGGATGCGTAACCATTTCTATGTCTCTCTTGTGCAAACTTACAGACAGACACACATATATACGCACACTCGAAGCAGTACGCTAGCTGTGTACCTGGTGTGTTCTTGCCATGCCTAGACATGTTCAACCTTACAAGCGACCTTTCTGAACTATTTTTTGCTGTGACTGGCACACTCTTTATTAGTTGTCATGTATAATTTTACAGCAAGTAGGGCATAATGCACATTGATTTCCTCTTTCCCCCATGGAACTTACCCTTAATTTCCAAATAAATAGCTTTATTTTTTATAGTCATATATTATACAGCAGTAGGATGGAGAATGGCATATAATCTTCTTTCCAGTAGCTAAATGATATTAAGACAATTCTGCTAGTTCTGTCTCGGAAGACAGAAGCCTGTATATTTTGATGTCAGCTACAGTATTGTGCTCTTAAGAGGAGGACTAATTCACATCTGATCATAATATCACAGAATCATAGAATAGTTTGGGTTGGAAGGGACCTTTAAAGGTCATCTAGTCCAACCCCCCTGCAAGGAGCAGAGACATCTTCAACTAGGTGTTGTTGCTTAGAGCCCCGTCCAACCTGACTTGAGATGTTTCCAGGGATGGGGCAACTCCCACCTCTGGGAAACCTGTGCCAGTGGTTCACCACCCTCATTGTCAAAAATTTCTTCCTTAGATCTAGTCTGACCTTTGCTTTTACCTCTGCTTAGCTGGACTATGTTTCCTCATCTTTTGCAAACTTTCTTACTACATTTCCCACTTCCGGATCCAGATGTTCACTGTCTCTTTCCTTCCAGTACACCTCAATGTGCATGACATCTTATAGAATCATAGAATCATAGAATTGTTTAGGATGGAAAAGACCTTTACAATCATCTAGTCTAACCGTTAACATAACACTGCAAAGTCCACCACTAAACCGTGTCCCTAAGCACCACATCTACACGTCTTTTAAATACCTTCAGGGATGGTGACTTAACCACTTCCCCAGCACTGAGGTCAGACTGACAGCCTGTAGTTCCCCAGATCCTCCTCTGGCCCTTCTTGTAGATGGGCATCACATTTGCTAACCTCCATTCAACTGGGACCTCCCTGGTTAGCCAGGACTGCTGATAAGTGATGCAAAGTGGCTTGGTGAGCACTTCTGACAGTTCCCTCAGTACCCTTGGGTGGATCGCATCCAGCCCCATAGACTTGTGTGTATTTAAATGGTATGGGAGGTGGCTAACCATTTTGCCTTGGATTATGGGGTCTTCATTCTGCTTCCCGTCCCCGTCTTTCAGCTCAGGGGGCTGGGTACCCCAAGAACAACTGGTCTTACCATTAAAGACTGAGGAAAAAAAGGCAAGTACCTCAGCCTTTTCCTCATGTTTTGCCACTATGTTCCCCCTGCATCAAATAAAGGCTGGACACCAGGTGCCCACCCAAGCTGCTCTATCACTCCCTTCCTCAGCTGGACAGTGGAGAGAAAAATCTAAAAAGCAGCTTCTGGGTTGAGATAAGGACAGGGAGAGATCAGTCAGCAGGCATGGCCTCAAGTTACACCAGGGGAGGTTTATTTTTATTTTATTGAATATTAGGAAAAATTTCTTCACC
>NW_010529447.1:0-7235 GCF_000687285.1 Phaethon lepturus | reverse complement strand
AACCTAGTGTTTCTGTGATTTCTGTGAATTTCAAACAGAAACATTTTCATCTCACCTTATTGAAAGGTGAAATGTAGTTGCGGTATGAATTTTTTCCATATTACAAAATTTTAATGGAAATAAAATGTAGAGAATAGTGGTTTATCACTCTGAAAAAGATTCTGTGAAAAATATTCATCTTAGGGTTTTTGAACTAAATTATTTTGCTATGTCTGTTTTCTATAAATAATATATTCTGTCCTTTGTACTTATGTAAAATTATATACCACTTGAATAGCAATTGTCCCATTGTGACTGAAGGCATGTTTTAGTGTAATATAGAGCTCTGAAGCTACACCAGTTTGCACTGGTTGTCTGTACCACCAAGTCCACTTTTGTCCTCATCACCTTGCAAAATTTGGTTTGCCTGCATCAGCTGACCAATGATTCTGAGCTGATTTCAGTAATCTTTCTTTAGGCTGATACTTGATCTGCATCAAGAAAAGGCAGCTGATCAGATGACTGTGGAAAATGGAACCTATGTGTGAGGGGTATCTTAAAGTGGTGTTTCTGTAATATTTGCAGTTAATATGAGAACTTTGAGATTTTGGATAATTTGTTGCCTTTCTATTCAGTTTTGATTGAATAATACACATGTAGCATTGATTATTTGGGAAGTAAGTGTCTCAGCATTCTTTTGAATTTGAGTAGCTGGGCTCACTATCCTTAATTGAATTTCATGTTAGGTTTTCTCTTCCTCAGAAGTGCACACATTACCAACAATCTCTAATTTCAAACTGTTTTGGTTTGCAGGAAGCAGATGGCAAGATGGACTGAAGGGGTTAATGGCATTTGAAGAATCGACCTTCTGTTGCTAACAAACATGTCCGTAATTCCCAACAGTTTGTCCATCATTTTTAGGACTTTTGACCTAATCCAATACCACAGAGGAACTGAGATTTTCCACTTCAACTGCTGTGTCACTGTTCATTTACGATTTTGCTTTGCAACATCCTAGCTCGCACCAAATTTTAAGATGGCTCTTAGAAATCTAAAGCAAAGACAATTAAAGAAAGCAACTTCACCCCACTGGGCAAGGGCTTCTGCTGTCTGGTGGTACATTTCATAACTCTATTCTGGAATACAACACTTCAATGATTTTTTAAATTATTGATGTGAGTACAGATGAGAGCAGTAGACGTCTTTTACCTTGATTTTTGGCAAGGCTTTTGACACTGTGTCCCACCATATTCTTACATCGAAGTTAGAATATAACAGTCTATATGGATTTTTTTTAACTTAATGAGTTAACAATAGTTTGAGTGACCAGGGTCAAAGACTGGTGGGTAATGGGTTGTATGGGTTGTATGGGTTGTACTCTACCTCAGTGCTGATAACAAATGTAGTACTGCAGGGATCTGTCCTGCAACATGTCCTGTTTAACATTTTCGTTGATGTTCTGGAGGAGGTGAAAGTGCACACTTGTCAAATTTACAGGTAACACCAAACTAGGAGACCTGTTGATATGCTCAAGGACAGGGCTGTAACTCACATACACCCAAACAGTTTGGAGGAATGGGCTGAAAGGAAATGTCGTGAAATTCAACAAGGAAAAATGCAAATATTTCTCCCTGGGAAGGAGGAACCCCTTACTATGGTCCCAAGGGACTGACTGGCCAGCAAGGAGTTCTGTGGAAAAGGCCCTGGAAGTCCTGATAGGCAGCAAGCTGAATGTGGGCCAGCAGTTGTGCCCCAGCAGCAAAACAAGCCAAGGGTATCCTAGGTTGTATTAACAGGAACACATCCCATAGGCCCAGGGGAGGGATTATCCCTCTGTTTAGCACTCATTAGACAGCAATGGAATACCTCATCCATTTTGAGCCCCCCATAAGAGAACAATATCACTAAACTGGATTGAGTTCAGCATCAAGCTGTCAAGATAGAGGGCTTTTCATGGACGATCCCTTTCTGTCCACAAAGTCTTGCCCAAGGTAGATTTTGTCATTTTTCTACCTTGCTGAGAAGTACTGTCCTTTCTGACACCTTTTGACTCTTGTTTGCACACTTTACATCTAAATTTTTTTTTTCTTTTTTTATTGTTGCTGTTGGAACTATGGTAGCCAATACACAGCAGCATGTACCTCATATTTCATATTTCAGCCAACATCAGCAAAGTAATTCAGTTCTCTGCACAATGCAAAGATTGCAGCAGGTACAGCCTAAGTTGTGTGAACTCCCGCTGTCATCTACCAGCTACCAATTTTTTTGTTGCTCTCAGCACTTTAGCCACCCCACAATCATTAAGGTATCTATCCACTGCAGGAAAGTAGAGAAGCATTATTATCTCCAGTTCTGCAACAGATGAAATGCAGAAGTCTGGGACACTTGTAGTCTGATGAGGATTGGGTGAGAAGATCTATAGGAGTTCATCTTCTTAGTTGTCTATTATTTCCAGAGCTGAAGAGCTATAAACCTTTTAAGAACCAGGAAGAAAGATACCTACTGCAAGAGCATATCCTTCCCTTTCAGGAAGAGGGGTGCATCCAAAGTTTGTTCCTCATTTAGTTTGTATCACGGGGACATTCTAACTGAAGTAAAGGTATAAATTTTCCTGCAATTTACTAGAGTTGAAATGAGGTATATATATTGCTTGAGGTACCTAATCTTGCAATAAAATCTTGGGCTGACCTATAGCAGCAACTACTTGTGAAATATTGGTCGGTAATAAACACAGGTATTAACATTATAGCCAGTAGATGGATGTAGGATGATATTATTTATATACAAAGACACACTCAATCCGTAAAATTGTCTCTAAACCTTAACTTAGTTACACTACTCTTGAAAATGCTATTCCCTACTTAATAAACATTCAAGCGAAGTATCTCTCACATTCACTGTATTTTGAAATGGAGTTGCTAAAATGTGTTTAATTGAAGTTGAATTCAATACTTCTAAAAATAATTGAATACATATTCATGAATAACAATACTGCTTTGAGCTGAGTGAGCCTGTACTTTGAGTGGGTACACACTGTTCTTCATTAGCCAGATACAGTATGTCCTGCTCTTAGGCAATACGAACACTGGCAGAAAAGTTACTGGAAATTGAGGTTGGGAGTGATGCTGCAGTGTCAGCTGCTCTGTGACAAATGTGTTTGTACTTAGCCGTGCCCCGAAGTAAACGGAGGTAGCTTATCTCTCGGTGTACGTGACTCTGTCTGAAAAGTGATCCTAAATTCTGTGTGCTAAAGGCAAGTTAATACAAAGTATTTGCAAGATATATATTTTTTAAAGCATGATTAAAAAAAAAAGAAGGAAAAATAGTGGAATCTACAAATTAGATACTTTCAAGTAGTGTCTCATTCAAACAAGATAAGCAGTAAAAAACTTTAGAACTTCTCAACATGTGGACTGCTTTGTCTTTTCACATTTTAAATTTTCACCTGAAGTTTTACCCCTCGACATTCACCTGCACCCTCCTTACTGATACTATGTTGTGTCAAAATCAATGGGGCAACAAGTAGAAGCTGAGAAGGTGTACACAGATGGAAACCGGTTCATGGATCTGCAAAACAATTTTGCCAGATCGCAATTGCTGTGAAACAGCTTGTTTCTAAAACACTTTTTTCCACTAGATTCCAAGTCTCTGCTACATAAGTCTCCCCTAACAGCCGAAGACTTGCCCAAGTGACAGCTGTTTTGTACTTTAAATTTGCCACAAGCAAGCACTACATTAGCGTCAGGCTGTTTATCAACTGGAGGTGTATTCCCACGGGAAAAAAAAAACAAAGTCTGGACATTTTTCACTGGCAATTTTACAAGCAGCAACAGAAACAACAGAAATTAATCAAATATGTAACTCCTGCCAGCCTGCTGTAGCTCTTCTAAGCTTACCCCAAATCTACCCCAAAACGTTTAATTGCAATAACATCTGATTTCAGTCAAGAACTAGTAATCAGATACTTATATTTGGCTCATTTAAATAAATGATGGAGGGAAATCTAGGTTGGGAGGGACTTGTGGAATCTAATGTTTTGCTCAGAGCAGAACTAATTTCAAAGTTAGATCAGGTTGCTCAGGGCTTTGAAATGTCTCCAAGGATGGAGATTCCATAACTTTTCTGTGAAACCTCTTCCAGGATTGCACTACTCTCACATGAATAATATTTTCCTAATGTCCTTATACCAAGAAGGTTTGTTAATTTACAGCCTAATATAGAATTAAGATTTTCTGGAAAAAATACTTCCCGCAGATATACAACAATAAATGACCCATCTTTGTCATTGACTTCTCCAATTTAAATTCTACAGTTTGCTAGAGAGAAAACTAGTCAGTCAAGTAGAGGTGATTGCACCAAGAGACTAATTAATAATTAACAAAAAGATCCTTGTATATTCCCCCCAAAAATGAAACAGCTCTTTAAGCAACCAGATCAACTCCTATAGAAGAAGAAAAAGGACTGTGTTCCAGGGTGAAAGGCTGTATCTGTCAGGATCTCCTAGGAGCGTCACATGTTCCACTAAGACAGAAGGATTTGATTAGGCTTCTGAAAGAAGTCTCTAAAGGAAGCATTTGCTGGGAGGCCTCCTCTCCTCGGTGACTTCTCTCATGGAAGCATTTTCTCTTGTAAATGCATCCTGACCCATAAGCTATAGACAGAGATGGAAACCTTGATGCAGACTTGACAGAAGCAAGCAGCAAGATAATGGGGTGAGAAACTTTCTAATGTAGGTTTAGCTTAGGTAAATTAAATATGTGCATTTACCTATGTCTCTTACAAATACCAAGCACATTGTTTGCTTTGAATGTCATATGTAAATTATTGTGTTTGGATTTGAGCTGTAAGTGGCTTCAGATCGGCATGATATAAGTTTGCTGAGCAACAATATGACAATCTTCTCTCAAAAGTGTGACAAGTACATAAAAAGGGATTCCTTAGCTCACCAGCACACCACTTATTGTGCCCAAAGCGTAGTGTAATGGGCTGCTCCTTCATCTACAAAGGCCAGTGAGAGAAATACGCTGTGGTGACACTGGGGAATCAAGAGTGGAAGAAACATCCTATGATGACGATGAAGGCTTTAAGATGTTGGAGTTTGAACACTAAAGGTCACAGGGAATGTTACACGTATATATCCTTCAGATCTTGCCAGGGTATTTTCAAGCAGTGAGGAAGCATGACAACTCTGTATTTAGCTGTGTTTTTGTAGGTTATTCTACATTAGGAATCTTCCAAAAAGGGAAAAGAAAAAAAAAAAGGAAATAGAAGTTCTGTAAGTTCAAAACTAAAACACCCAGAAATCACAGGCTTTTGAAATACTCATATAGAAATCACCACCAAAGCTAGTATGCTAATTCATATCATGCCAAGGGTTCAGAGCATCACTAAGCCTTTTAGCCATAATGATTAGATTCATCATCTCAAGAGACTTCACCATCTTTATCATAACATTTAAAAGAAAATGTCAAAATATTCCTTTCCTCACTTCTTCTTATAGATTTCTTGTCACCCATATGTCTGCATATTCTGCCCGTTGTAACATGCATTTGTATTAAATCTCTACGTATGTGAGCCATTTATCTCTACACAGCCTTCTTCTTGAAGAGACAGCAAGTTAGTAGGTCTTCTCCAGCTAAAAAAGACTTACTAAGGATTGTATTCAAAAAATGTCGCAGTCTATAAATCAAATTGTTGAAGATGTGGAGTGTTACTGTGTGGATTTCTCTGAGGTACTGTGCCAGAAATAGGCAGAAAAATGCAAGTGTAAAACTAAAGAAAAAACAGACAATGCAATACAGAAACTACCTGAGCTTGTGCAAAGTTTCCATTCACAGAGAAATTTTCTTTCTGCTTTTGGAGATGTTATATTATGTCCTGAAGAGGGGGCTAAAGTAAATTAATTAAAGAAGAAATCCTGTAATCCACAGGAAAGGTCTAAAGTCCGTCTGCTGAAGACAGCATCCACATTCAGGAAGATGCTTGGAGCATAAGGAGCCAAATTTCCTAAGCCAGTGAGCTTCTGCAGGTAATCTTTGAGGAAGATGCTGTCTCTTTCCTTACTAGTGAGATTAAACAGGTGATGCTCCTTCCCACTGAAATAGCTAACTGTATATAATTCAGTCAAACAACAGTGATCAATCCGGAAGAAACCGACTTAGTTAATTACTGTCCATTGTAAAATCCTCCTTTTCCCAAGCAGGCTTATGGAAAGGGGTCTGAAGCTGTTTTCAAACACTTCTAATTACATGAAATATCCTAGACCTAGCACAATCTGGATTTAGGTCAAGACAGAGAACAGGAACAACACTGTCACACTGTGGGATGCTCTCCTGCTGTTGGTAAACAGCACAGAAACCTTTTTGAGTCAGTCAGTCATTCCTGAGCTATTAGTAACACGTCTGAGGGAGATGGAGGAATTCCAGGGAAACAGACGCCCTAGTGTTCTTAGTGGAGTAGAGATGTACTAGTCGTGCTGAGAAACTGTATCTCCCTTACCTCTGAAGCCCATAAAGATTAGTTTGCTGTCTGGCCCTACTGAACATTCATAAACACAGAAATTACTGATTCAGAGCTCTAGACTGAGTGTGAAGTTGCACACTTCTTTCTATCTCGTACAACACAGAATACCACACCACCAACATAGCCCAATACTTTGCCAAGAAATGTAGAAGGATACAGATCAACTGGTTAAAAAAGAAGCCACAAAAGGCAGACTAACCTGGTTGTCAGAAGAAAGGGCTTCGAGTTTGTTTTGGCCACAGGATTCTCCCTTTTGATGGAAGAGACATAATTCACTCTTTGTTTTCTTGCTTCATGGTAGACGTTCTTTCACTGACCTTAGTGCAGCATGACATGTCAATGGTAAGTAGACCGCATTCTGTCTTGAAAAACAATGGCTAGTTCAATGGTATATCTAATTTTGCCATTTCCCAGCTAAACTTTAGCAATGTAGTATGAAACTGTCAGAACGTGATACGCAGAACGATTTGTCTTAAGAATGGCAGCACTTCATGACCGACCTATGTTCTCCATGCTGATTCTCCACAGTATACTGAGAAATCACTTGAATATTAAGTAAAACCTTATCCTTACTTTTCAGACACCCTTTCCCCTATCCTTTTGTGATACCCCAATTACTAGGGAAGTGAAATGACAGAAATGCCTCAGTAAGTTTGCAGATGACACCAAGTTGGGTGGGAGTGTTGATCTGCTGGAGAATAGGAAGGTTCTGCAGAGGGGTCTGGACAGGCTGG
>NW_010529446.1:0-8356 GCF_000687285.1 Phaethon lepturus | reverse complement strand
TTTCTGTGATTCTGTGATTCTGTGATATTTTCACCCAGATGGTCCCGATCTCTTATTTTCCTGCCATATTGCTTTCATTGCAGTTACTGTTGAGTCTGTATTCCCAAGATAAATCACTGCATGTTATTGAGCTTGCATCTTTGCTACAAAAATGTATTCTAAACAAACATGGAGTGAGAGAGAATTCATATAAATTTTTGGTATGGGAAGAAAAAGGTGTTTTAACATTGCTTTGTGTTGTATAGAGGTATCTATAGGCTATGTGACAGTGAATGGCACTATAAAGTTTTAATGTCATAACTTTTGAAGGACTATTACACAAGGACAGGCTATTCTGGTTTTATAAACAAGAAGTTGTAAAACCCTAACTGCTCTTGCTGTACAGTATTTTGTTTATACCACAAACAATAGTTATTTCTAACTTCTTTCATTTTTAACTTTTCATTTTCTCTTTCACCTACTTTTCTGTCTTCATAGAAGTACAGACTCATAAGAAATGAGAACAAATATGTCACCATCATAGATCAAACATCCAACATCTCTTGAAGACTCATCTCTCGTCAAGTCATCTGCCCAAAATTCTCCTATCACTCACCACAGTCAATATGGAGAAAAGTAGATACTTCTAGAAGGTGAATAATTCTACCAGACTCTGTTATCCATCTTCAGATGACCCACAGAAAGTGCTGACTTCTCTCTATTGATCTTATAGTGTGCTTAGAAAAACAGCTTTGGCCAGATGCATCAGATTAAATTAATCCCATGCTAAGATCTCCTTTGTTTTCAGTGGGAAATACTTGGGTCTGTGGCTTGTTTAGAATTCTGAAATGTAACATGAAATTAGTGGTCATACTCTTCAGTGGTTTACTTATATGATTAATCCTGACTTATGCAAGAAAATTGAAGTAGCTGAGGTGATATGTATTTTCATGGGCTATTCCAAGAGAACAAATGTTTGGAGAAATCTACCCAATAGGGTGAAATAGTCAAGTTTTTAGTTGAATTTTGTTCATAATTCTATATCTGTCTTCCTTTGTATATGTATTTCTATGTTGTATGTGAAATGTAAGTATTAAGTAATATTTATTATTTCTAATGTAATAACATCTAACATCAAATTAGGAACCGGTTCTTATTACAAGTATTGCAAAACCAAATACGCCAGGGGCAGTTCCCATTACAGAAAAAGCTCACTCTCCTGGACATAAGTTTCTATTTCTTTTTCAGTTTACATATCTTTCTTTTTTTACTCACATAGTAACTACATTAGTGATGAGTATTTTTGTTGTCAGTTCAGTTAGACCAGAAATTGAATTTGACTTTATTTTGTCCATGAATCTGGGAGATCTACCCATTCGTAATAATTAAAAAAATCATATCGCATGACTTGAGAAATTAGGAGTTGGGGAAGCCTTTCCTTGGGCTGCCTTATTTTCATCTTATTAGTGTTTGGCGTTTCCAGTCCTAAACCGTCTAGTTTTGTTGTAATAGTGATCATTGCATTTAAGCATATGTTTATACATCAATCCATATATAATCTTCTGCTCTGAATATGAGACAAAACAATACTAAATGACATCATTAAAAATGCATATGAAAATAATTCTTGCTGTAATGATCTTCCTTACATTCACATCAGAAGTGAGAAACAAACTAGTTTAAACATTAGCCCTGAACATCTACTCAACTTAGGCAATCCACTTAATTTGTTGTACTTAGCTACTTTCCATATCTACAGTAGCTTACGGCTCCTTACAGAACATGCTGTAATTGTAAAAAGGAAAACACATGAGCTATTTTGGTTCAGTATGCTTAGATCAAATAACTATCACCTGATTAAAGAACAAAGACTGCTTAGAACTATGAAAGAATGTTTATTATTGTTTTAGGACATGTGCTTTGCATGAATCATATGATATGACACTGATATGAAAAAAGTTTCTCTTTTGGACAACCCTGAATCAGCTGTTCTAATCTTGTTTTGGCATACCATAGGAAAAAGCGATCAGGCAAGCTGTAATATCCTAATCCTGCTTCACCTCATGATTTCTGTGATTGTGGTGACTACTTGTGCTTCTGCAGTCTCAGGAGGAGGTTTGTTAATCATTTTCTATTGCTTGAAGTTTACAAAGCTCCATTTGGGAAAAGAGATTCTAAAATTAGTATAGAAAAAATTATGAAAGTTTTCAAAGTAAAGAATAATTCTTTCCTCTGGTATTATTAGTTGATAATTAGGATACCTAACAATACTTTTTCTGAAGAACGGGTATTTAAAGCACTTGACTGGAAAGTGCCTGGTTTTGCTTGCTCACTTCAGCAGAAAGGAGTAACATGCTGATATACAGAAGTGAACGGAATGAAATCAAAGTAGAACCAAGACAAGTACAAATATGGATTAAATTCAATAAGCTCACAGGAAGATATTGCTGAAAATAATGACTTCCATTTTCTTAGATGCATTCCAGACAAACAAGATGATAAAGAGCAAACTATGAGAATTACATGCAAAATTCCCATTGCTTACAGTGAAACAGAATGTTATGTGAAGGAACTAGTGGTCAGAAGGATATAAAAGCAATGCAATGTTGTCCAAAATGGCAGCAGAGATAATTTCAGTACTGTGGATGTTGTTTGAATGTAAATAGTTGTCACGGACCTCTGCTATTGTCTTCAGAAATGGATGGCTTCATTGGATGTCATTATAAGGAGTAGCAAACAGGCAAGAGAAGCAATTATTCTCCAAGCTATGACATGGTTGCTATGTGATAGTCATTGCTGGAGATATGCAAAAGTCATCTGGAAACATCCACAAGGAACCTGATCTAATGTTGAAATTAGCCCTGCTTTGACCAGAGGATTGGGCCAGATGATCTCCTGAGACTCTTTGCAACCTAAGTTATTCTATGATTCTATGACACCACCAAAAGTGTTTTTATTTTTAAGTGATATGCAAATCAGAGCAAGACAATGACTTGAGCCGAACACTACAGCATAACACTACTTTTGACATTTCATAAAATAATATGATGAAATAATGTGAACATTGAATAAAATTGATCATGAAGCTATGTTTTACAAGTACAGAAAAAAATATTGGTTAAAAGTCCAGCATGATAAAGAGCCTGAAGCATTTTCCACAAGAATTTTACACATATACATAAGTCCAATTAACAAGACACACTTTCCCAAAAAAAAGCATTGAGATGAATCATATGTCAGTAAGATCTACACCTAATACATGCACTTGGTATATGTCTCTCGTTTAACTGATAAATATCAGTGCTATTTCTTAGTTTAGAAATTTTATTCTTTAACTGAAGTTTTCAACCCTGAGACAGAGCTAAATTGAACTTAATATAAGCCACAATATTAGTAAAAAATATTTGTTAAACGTGTTTACATACTAAGAGCTACAGACAACATAATCTTTGGAACAGGATTCTTTTTAATTTGGGTCGATTTGTAGCGATAGTAGTTGCAATATAAGCTGTAACACTGGAACTGTTCGAAGGGTTTTCCTGTAACATCAAGCAAAACAAAATAAAAACAGGACAGCATTCTCTGTTGCCATGGAAACACTAATGTCCACTGCAAATTATGTTCTGTTGAAAGCTATTTACTATACCAGTTTGAACAATTGTTCTAAAATATCATGTTATTTTCACAGAAAGGCAACACCCCTGCTGTTCTGAAGTTTAATACTTTGTGAAAACAGATACATAAATATTGGCTGGACCAACAGCCAGACTTTCTAAATTGGAACTTTTTCACATTTTCTTCCTTTGAGTAATAGGAAATGACTAAGCTCAGAGTGCTGAAAATCCCCTTACTGTTGGAAACTCCTCTATTGTTTTAGGCTGGAGACTCGTAAGGAAAACAAGTTATGCAGAAGGGAAATCCACAGGACTGGATCAATAAAAGGGTTCCCCAGTTTGGGTAAGGAAGCATGGGACCTTGCATCGGAATGGTAAGATCTTTTCTAAACTTTACAGCCAACTGTTCAGGCAAGGGCTGGGCCTACAAATCAGCCCTTTCTGAAACAAAGAGGTCTATATCACAGCTAATATAAGGCCCTGGAGCCCTCAAACAGACCCTGTGTGACACGCTCTCTGCCTACCGACTGATGGAACCTTTGCAGTTATCCCTAATGTTGGTTTGCAGGACCTCCCCTCACCACCCCCGCTAGCACCATGGGCAGTCACGCTGGATGACTCATCTAAAAAGAAAGGAGATTTGCATTCTTAGAGGTTTCTGTGAAAATCCAGATGCGAAACTGGTTGAGTAGCCACAGAGACAGTCGCAGTGTCCTCAAGAACTACATCCCTCAGGTGAACCCCAGAGAAAGACGCCCTTACGTAGTTGCCGTTAACTAGATGTGGCGTATACTAGATGTTGCACAGCTCTGCTGTGCCTCAGCACACGTGCGTTTGACGGGACTGCCTTGCAGGAGGAGATGTAGGAAACATCACGTCTCCCTAAATTCCCTGATAACACAGAGAAAAAGCAACATTCCTTCCCTTCCCAGGGTTTCTAATGGCTACACAGATTATCAGAGTGGAATGAAGGCCAGTTGCAGCTCCCTTACACAAACTGGTGAAGAGAGAGGAGTAAAATCCCCCAAATATAGAGCCTGCAGTGAGAGGGAAGTCAAGCATCTTAATTTGTTCTTCTCTACTGACCTCGCCGTGTGAAGCCCAACAACAACACAATGTTTAAGCATCTTAATTTGTTCTTCTCTACTGACCTTGCCATGTGAAGCCCAGCAACAACACAATGTTCAATGCAAAACTTGTACAATTTGATTTTGATCCCAAAATTCACATGGAACAAGCTTTCTGAATAATTTTACCAAAGTCAACAGCTCATCCAGCATCTGATTCAAATGATCCCACCAATTGTATCTGACTAGCACAAAGGTTTTCTGAGGTTTATATAGATTATTTTCAAGCCTTTTAAATGCCAGCATGCCATGAAAGACAGATAAATAATTAACACTTATTGTTGACTTTTTATGGCAACATTCACCTTCCTTGGTCGCACACCTCATTGAACCATGGATTCTGCCCAGACAGTGCAGCACAGGTGTTTGCTGATATTGCAAACATCACCGTTGTTCCATCTAGAAACCTTTATTCAGTAAAAGATTTATAAACACACCAGATTAAACAGGGGAAAAAGAAGCAACATTGACATAGTGTTCATGTGATGCAAGGCACGGCACCAGATTTCCATGGAGCAGTGTTATGTTTTCATGGTAAACAGCTTTTGAGACTCGGCAAATATTGTCTTGGGTTGCCTCAGGGAGTCAACTCATCTGCACATGCTCTGACAATGTCAGATGATTGTTGGGGCTTTTAAACATCACATGAATGAAAGTCAGAGCCGCCTGAAGGCTCTCGAGCAGTCTCGGCTACACTGAATTTTGCCACCTTGGAGATGGGTTGGAGCCTTGCTCAGCTTCTTATTAAAGAAAGGAGATGAGAAGAAAGAAACAGCAGAGCTTGGAATGGAAAGTCAGAGGGGAAATTGATGTGGGAGGGGTGGAAAGGGATAGAAAAGCCTGAAAAGTGTGCTGCTTTGTCATTCCTCATGTCCTAGCAGAAACCTCCCTTCCTTTTGCAGAGGTGGCAGGGGATGCCCTGGGTCTCCAACCCTCTGCTGCAGACAATGGCGCTAGCAGGGCCATGGCCTTTTTACCTCTCCTTTTGCCTGCTCTTTCCCCAAACTGCCACTTCACTTGTTGCCTTTGGCTTTTCTATGACAGCATTCAACTTCCTTAGTCACACACCTCCCAGGGCCACAGATTCTGCCCAGGCAGTACAGCTCGGGCCATGCTGTTATAGTGAACAGCACCGTCCTTCCACCTAGAAACCTTTATTCAGGAAATTATTTATAAGCATGGCAGATTAGACAGGAAAAACAGATGGCTTGCTTTACATACATCTAGGTCTGCATGTGATGAACATTAAGGAATAACACATATAAGCAATAAACTAATGCAGCTCTTCTGACCCTGTACCAAAATCATACCCACAGAGCTCTGCCAGTGCCTCCCTAGACAAACCACAGCTCTGACTTGCTAAAGAAACCATCTTTACCCTAACTGGAGGGAATTTATGATTAGAAAGACTCTTTACCCAAATTTCAAACCTTGTGTTGTTTTTCTGTGTCCAGCCTAGTTTTTCTTCTAAGAGATGGATTTTCTCTTAGATATGCTCTTAGATGTCTTTTATGACTCAGCACCCTGCCCTTGTAAGTCCCTGTCATCACTGGAACAGTGACAGAGACAAAACATTGCTGTGTTGTACAGTTATATTGTTGGGACTAAACTGAAACCAGAAGAAGCCTTTAATCTTGTGGCCAGAGGCTAAACAGGTAGCATGACAAATTCACGAGCACCTGGACTGTGCACTGACTTTCAAACTTGATGGCAACCTGAGGCTGCAGAGTGAAAAACTGATGGAAACCTGAAAATGTATGTGTGGGGGGAAAAGTGTGAGAGAGACCAGCTACAGGCGCATATTTTAGACAGGAAAAATGCCATCTGTTAATGACAGTTCACGTGAGAGCACTGTGGCAGATTATATATCTGGTTCTCCACATGAACGTGCTGGTGGAAGTCAGGTGTAGCACCAGGGAGGTCAAAACTGCTGAGAGATGGGGTCCAGGCCGAGGCCATGCCTCTCCACTGCGTGAAAGCAGAAGGGAACTTCTGTGGCTGCTGAAATCACTGACTCACTTGGGTACCATCAAATGCCTCTAAGTAATTCAACATGCCTAGTGCCTGGAATAGCGTTGTAGGCGTTCAGACAACATGTTCCTCTCAAAAAATATACAGTGAGACAGAGCCTTGCACAGGCCTGCTTACCATAGCTTGTGCTTACCAGCTTATGGACATCCAAGAAGATGGGGCTGGTTGGGAGTACTGTAGCTCCAAAGGGAGCAGACGAGTGTACCCAGACACCTAGGACATACCTGAGGGTTTGAGCTTGAAAGTAGTCCAAATTCAAGCTACTTCTCTGTCCGACTGTGGTTGTGTGACATTGCTGTGAAGCAATATTGGAGAGTGAGGACAGTGAGGACAGTTGAGCCAGACCCTGTAAAAGCACGTGCAACACAAGGCTTCAAAGGTCACCTCAAAGCTAGCCCTAAATATGGCTAAATCCAGGCAGAGCATCCAAGGCAAAAATAGAACTCAGGATTGCCTGTGCAGAAGCACTACAGAAGCGTCCTGCGCACTTTCCTGGGAGCAGGGCAGACCTGAGCATGTCTGGGTGCCACCTGCAAGGAGGAACACACTCCCACTCCTGCTTGCTCAGGGAAGCGTGCGGCTCACTTGCAATCATTTTCTCATTCTCAGCGATCTTCTCTGTGCTGAAGCACGTTAGCACTTACAAACAACAGGAAAGCTGTGGGCTACTGACCCATATCTGCATAAAGCCTCAAATTAATCTTCCTCTCCTGCTCTTTTCCATCCTTAGTGATGACTGAAAATAGGAGAAAACAGTGATTAGATTATTTTACTAATCTTTATCCTATTTATTAAATCATGACATTTCATCCCCCATTGAATTGCAGAACTATACTACTGAGAAGTGTAATACGATTCATTTTTCTTTCAAAATACCGAACAAAAGGCACATTTATGACACATTTCAGAGGAAATTAGACAATGATATGTTTGTGCTCAGAAATGAGATGTGTTTTTATCTTGCCATGCTTAATATTCATGCTAATTCACAATGCACTTTTTTACTGTTATCAAAGAAGTGTATTCTTTAGATGTAAATTTGATCTACTGCCTGCTAACTCAGGATTACATGAAAATGGCTTTTGGCCCACTTCTCTTTGTATTGTCTTGCATGCTACCAGACAGTGCAAGACAGTACAAGTATGGTGGTCTTCCTGATATTTTTTTCCCCTGTTCTTTTTTTTTTTAAACCCCAGAAAATCCTGGTTCGATGTAGGCAGATGACACAGGGCTATTACTCCACTCTCTTCTATCACAGATGGAGATGAAGCTCTTTTTACTCCAAGTACTTCCAGCTTGTTTTATACTTCATTTCATAATGTTTTATTCTACTGGACTTTTAATCACTCAAAATCTAATAAGAAAGCCGTTCCCATGACTGAAATACAGCATCTTGTAGTTCCCTTCCCCCTTATCATATCAGGTATGTTCAGAACTATCCAAAGCTCTTTCTAGCTCAGTTTAGGGATTTGTGCACGCATTTAAATCACAAAGCTCTCCAATCACATTGTTTTTTTTAAAATCTGCAGCTCCCGTGAGCTTTTCTTTAACCACCAACAGCTAGATGAAGCATTTACCTTAGTAAATACATATATATTTTTATAT
>NW_010529445.1:19644-22955 GCF_000687285.1 Phaethon lepturus | reverse complement strand
ACCTTGTCCTTGTCCTTGGAGACAACGTTCCTCCTCCTTGCCTCTCTTCTTGTTGTTAATATATTTGTAAAAACATTTTTTATTATCCTTTACGACTGTGGCCAGACTGAGCTCTAGCTGGGCTTTTGCCTTTCTAATTTTGTCCCTGCTTGACCTAACGAGGTCCTTGTACTCTTCGTGAGTTGCCTGCCCCTTCTTCCAGAGGTGATAAACTCTCCTCTTTTCTCTGAGTCCCAGCAGAATCTCCCTGTTCAGCCAGGCCGGTCGCCTTCCCCGCCAGCTCGTCTCTACGGCACATGGGGACCGCCTGCTCCTGCGCCTTTAAGATTTCCTTCTTGTAGACTGTCCAGCCTTCCTGGGCCCCTTTGTCCTTCAGGACTGTCTCCCAAGGGACTCTCTCAACCAGTGACCTGAACAGGCCAAAGTCTGCTCCGCAAGTCCATGGTAACAGTTTTGCTGACCCCTCTCCTTACTTCACTCACAACTGAGAATTCTATCATGTCGTGGTCGCTAAGCCCAAGACGGCCTCCGACCACCACATCTCCCACCAGTCCTTCTCTGTTTGTAAACAGCAGATCCAGCAAGGCACCTCCCCTGGTGGGCTCACTCACCAGCTGTGTCAGGAAGTTATCCTCCACACACTCCAGGAACCTCCCAGATTGTTTCCTCTCTGCCGTGTTGTACTTCCAGCAGATGTCTGGTAGATTGAAACCATTCTGTGATTCTGTGGTCCTATGATGATGGCCTTAAGAAAAGATGTAAAACCAGCCAACGCTTCAGCATAAGGTTAGTGAAATGGCTTAAAGTGTGGGGAAAACAAAATTATCCTGCAGTACATGTAAACAGAGCAACTTGGCAAGTAGTTTGCTTTTTTTTTCTTGCACTGAAAATATCTGACAACTTCAAGATTAAATTGCTCTCTCAGTCAATTTGAGTTTTTATGTGAAACACCAAAAACTGTAAGAAGATTGCAGAAAATGTGAGTGCAAGGTCACAGAGTACCGAAGAGATGATGATTTTAATACGTCACTTGCTTTATTGCCATCTTACACAGACGTGATGTGCTGTTACTGTTTAGTTACTTAAAATATGTTAATTCTTGAAACAGATGCAATGGGCATCTTCCCATCTTAAAGAAATTACCCAGTTCAACAAAGAAAAGCAGTAAACAGTGATTAAAGCATATAACACAAGCTGGAAACCTGGTTTTGTAGTCTTAAAGTCTATTCAGTACTTTGCTTCAATTTGCAAGTCATTTTATGTCTGTGTGACTTGTTTTCCTATAATAAGAGGAGGGGCATACCGTACTGACAAAACGCTTTCTGTGTTTACTTGGGTATAAAATGTGGTTATACTGTTTCTTTATATCCAGGGCAGGACACGAGCCAAGAGAAAGCTAGGGATCTTTAGACGGAAGTCCAGACACAAAACAACAGGATAAAGAAGTTAAGGGCAATGGTATTTGCTCTCTGTTTATGTAATTCATTACCTTTTGCCTAAGGAAATATTCTATTGAAACGGGACGTCCTTAAACAACTTGTGAAATATTTCAACTCTACCTACTTGTACCGTCCTACAAGGGGAATAAGGGTGTGGGAGAGGCTTTCCTCATCTGAAGAAGAATGAGTTATGCGGCTGGTTCAGTTTAATCTGTTACATGTCTTATTTAGTTGTTTATGCTGTACACTTCACAGTGGATCAGCATTTCTAGTTGAGTATGAATTACGCTTCATTCTCTGTTCCATGTTAAAATCAGCATTATTCCCAATGATGCCCACAGCAGCTGCAATGCAGTGTGAGTGAACAAAGAATAAAATGCGGTAATTCAAACCATTCTTTCCCAGTAAAGAGACCCAGAATTTTCTCTCATTTTTGCCCTTTCTATTAATGGCTTGTCCCTTCTACTCCCATGTTTGTCTAAAAGACTCAGTAATTCTAATGAGTAGGTTTAATTATTCACCATTGGGGGGTAAAAAAGTAAACAGATACCAATAAGGACTCTTGAAACTCAAGGAAAAAAAAGAATGTTTAATTAGCATACAGGCACAACACCCTGCCCGATATGCCTTACTAACAATACAAAGCAATAACCTCAGGTCAAAAGGTAAGTTACAATACATGCAAAAACATCTGGATTGTGCACTAAGTAACGTTAGATATAAGTACATCTGTCAAATAAACATACATCTATCCTCCTAAAGAACAAAACTTCAGAGACCGTTTCAAAAGTAAAGGTACAACAAACCAACCATAGTTGAGCAGCGTATTGGACACAAAGCATCCTACACAGAGACGTTTGACCTTTGGAGGCAAAAACTGTAACAGGCAAATAGCTGAGAGCCAGATCCCCAAATACGTATGAAAAGCTCTCAGTGAAGCCTAAGGTATTATCAGAATGAGGTCTGAAGGATTTTGCCCTTACTGAGTAACACCTATGAGTGAGTAAAAATGTCTCTATTGGCGGGAATTTTAAATCATATGTCTAAGTTTAATGTTGCTGATAAGAGTGAAAAGAGGAAAGACTGAATATTGATACAAATAAAAGAACATTTTTGTAAAACCCTTAAAATAAATAATGATTATGAAGGAAAATTTGGGATCATGAACATGCCCTGAAATAAAAAACAACATGGTTAAAATTAATAAATACTTTAAATAGTTATGTTCCTTTTTATCCTACAGAGTAATAATCAGTATTAAGAACTAGGAAAGCAGAAAGAGGACAGAGACCTCCCCCTCACTTTTAAATAAGGGTGAACAGTCCCACTACCATCTCTCACTATTAAGCGACGCGTTCGTGTGTTACAGGACTAGCTGAAAGAACGGGACGGAATGTACACTTAACTGCCACTGTGAATTCAACGGACCTGTTTTTTCTTCTACATGATGACTAACCACGGGCTCAGTCCACTGATGATACCGGTGAGTTTCTCCCCCTCACTTTTAAATAAGGGTGAACAGTCCCACTACCATCTCTCACTATTAAGCGACGCGTTCGTGTGTTACAGGACTAGCTGAAAGAACGGGACGGAATGTACACTTAACTGCCACTGTGAATTCAACGGACCTGGTTTTTCTTCTACATGATGACTAACCACGGGCTCAGTCCACTGATGATACCGGTGAGTTTAGCGGGGGGAGGAGAGGGCCAGGGTGGGGGAGTGAAGGCTGGGGTGAAGGCAACGCTAACCCCGTTACTAGCGGGTGACCAGTGTTCTCTCTCCCATGGACGGGGATGTGTCTGTGCTGCTGCCCCGGCTCCCAGGTAGCCACGGCCGGAATCCGGGCTGCTACTTATGCAATAAAAAATA
>NW_010529445.1:13718-19507 GCF_000687285.1 Phaethon lepturus | reverse complement strand
AGCAGCCTCTCCAGCGGGAGAACTGCTGTCGCATCCAGCCGGTGCACCGGGGCTGAGGAGCTAAGAAAGGCAAGTAATAGGCGCTTCAGCCCTTCTCTTTCTTACGAATCTTGAATCAGCTGGGCTTTTTCAGCTCCAGCTGCAGAAAAGCAAGTCTGCTCTGCTTCCATGGCGCAAAAAGCTATAATGGACAAGATCCTGAAAGACAGCAAGATCCAAATGACAAGGTCCTCACTTGGAGACATCCCCCCTAAAACACCAGAGGCAAAACAGCGGGTGTTTTATGACTGGGGTTTGTATCTCTCTCCATTACACGGCTGTGGTGGAGTGGCACAGAGAAGCCAGCAGCAAGGAGCCCCACCGTCCCGGTGCGCTGTACGGGGAGATGGCCGCACTAGCTGGTTATGTAGCCGCACTAGGCAAAGCCTCACTTAAAGCAGGTTGCTGCTGCCCACTGACTATCGCCGTAGCTCCAACACTGCAGCAGTACTGCAGCAGAGGCACTCGGGCCACTTAGACGTGATGTGCACAAGCCGACGTGCACTCGCTGTGCAGCGTTTCTGCAGAGCAGCTCTTCCCAGCTCTGGTTAGGGTTGCAACACCAGCTGGTGTTGTGGATAACAAGATGGATGCTCACCTCTTTGAGCGCTCACCCCCTGTTTTTTAATGAACGCGTTGTATCTCCAACCAAAAAAATTCGTATTGGTCATCAGCAAATCAAACGTTACTGTGACCACAACGTTTTTGTGTTTTTTGTTGCTCTGAACACAAATCAAGTATGTAGTTACTCTCCCGATTCTACTCTAAACTGTGCCACTGACCCAAAAAGTAACTTCTGGCATATAAATAATATATGCTTTTCCAGAGGGTCTGAACTACCACACTGTCTACTGATTTTAAGATGTGGATGCTCAGCACCTTTGAAAAAACCCACATCTAATCCTTCGTCTTCCTCTCTGTCCATTTGTAACGCTGCACCACGAGCACAGCTCCTGCGTACTGCAAGCGTTAAAATGCATTGAATGTTTTGAAACTCTGAAGAACCGATATACACACATAAAGTACAAAACAACAAACTGTGAAAAGAGTAATATGAAGAATTGTACCCTGTAACCCTAAGAACATCAAGGGAGTTTGGTAAAATGGGGTACAGGCAGATAAAGCAGCAGTTAATAGCATACAACAGAAATGCCAAGTGACATTGACAGTTGTTACGTATCTTTTTTGTTAACAGAGAAACAATAAAACCAAGTTAAGAAATCACTTCTTGGACCACTTTTTCCCTGTTTCTTCATTACTTCAAATTGTTTTATGAAACTACTGTACGGTAACTGCTTCTGTACAGAAAATACACAGTAAGTTGGTTTTGTGGTCCAAATAAACCATGCCTTTTTTTTTTTTTTCATATCATGCATTGGTATGCAATCAGCTTCTTGTCAGTCATTAGTGAAAAGAACAAGCACATTTTTGACAATAAAAAGCTTCTGTAAGTAACATTTTCCATGTTAATTTCTACAGCAATCATTAGCCAAAACTATTTAAAAGTGTTTCTGGAATTTCCTTTTCTGTTGCTATCTGCTTTACTAATCAAGGAATTTTCCAGTATTTGTGATGTCCCCTCATGCAGTTATTTACAAAGAGGTGGTCCTTGTGGTGAAGAACCTTAATGAAATTTACAGTTGCTAAGGTACATTTATAAATGCTAGCAGTTACACTTGGACAGAAAGAATGGCATTTATTGTGCAGCTCTGGGCTGGGCCAGCAATATAATTAAAGTGCAAATAAAGACAAAAACCACAAGCCAGGCAGATCCATTTTTCATCACCAGTGGCAAGAAGCATCATGACTGTAGTGAGATACGTCAGATCAAATAGGCCTAGGTCACAATCTGTTTTAAACATCTATCTCCCTGAGAGGATTTAAGGGAGGTATACAGTGATATAGCCCTATTTCTTCAAGTGGCTGAATATAATTGGAAAAGTAAGGACACTTTTCCAGCCTATGTTTTCAACACTGCTAATACCTGTGTTTTCTATTATGGTGCGCTTTACAGCATGCATTTGAGCTCACTTTCCATGCAGCCACAACAGGCTGCTCTTGATCAGGAAAACTTAGGAAGTACCAACTAGCTGTAGAAATGACATCTATCTACCTGGTATGTCACAAAAGCATAGGCTTTGAAAACATTTACAAATAGCACATTTTGTTAAACATATGCCCATATGCAAAAATACATAGTTTGTGTTTGCTGGCATTCAGAGTTTGCCACTGCCATGAACAATTTTAGAGCTAAGTCAGTGCTGAATGTCTGAACAAAAAAATACATGTTTTTCAAACCACTGATTCCAAAACTGTCACTCCTAGTGTTCATTGCTGATCACTACCCATTGCCAGACCGGACATGTGTTTCTCTCCACAGTGTGTCCAGAAAGTGCTCTGTAGCCTGACTTGTCAGAGAAGCTGCAGGAGGTGCAGAAAAATAAAGTGCCTTTTCTAGGGCTGTGTGCAACGTGACTAACCATCG
The DNA here is from genome assembly GCF_000687285.1 of Phaethon lepturus. Lineage (NCBI taxonomy): Eukaryota > Metazoa > Chordata > Aves > Phaethontiformes > Phaethontidae > Phaethon > Phaethon lepturus. The sequence goes on along the minus strand of NW_010529445.1, from coordinate 16,983 downwards.
CATTCACTGTATGTCTGGATTTCTCAAGTCTCAGGAATAGCTCCTAACCTTGTATTTCATAGCTGAAGCTTGCAAGGTGGCAACTATTTACAGCTGTTCAACTAATTCATTTTATTTCCATGCTGTAAATAGTTTCATTGTGTAGTAATGAAAAAAATATTTACAATCCCTTTATAGGTAAAATCAGTCACCTTAGAAAAGGCTGGCAAGACATTTAAAGAACGTAACATTTTGTAAGGGGTAGCATTAAATGTATAGCAAGTATTTTGAACAACTGCAGATCTGAAGATACCAGATGCCACCTTAATGCCACTCCAAGATAGTAGATGACTGTTAAGATGAAGTTAACACTTTTTTCAATGAAGTTAACACAATATGAGGACGCCATTACTGTTACTGCCTCAGTGAACACATGGTTAACCATCAACCCAGATGACATCACAGCCATCTCATTTTGCTCATTTATCTCAATATACCTGAGTATATTACCACCATTTAAATCTGTCCCCTTAATTTGTCACATAAGATGGCTACAATGAGTACTCATTCACAGGAAAGTCTCCTATTTTCCATTAAATGCACATTGCCTACTGCAGAACATTATCTTTGCAAAGCAGCAATCACTTAATCTGGGTAGGAAGCACCTTTGTCTTCCACTTCCCATGCTCATTTTTGTTGCCTGAGAGGGAAATGCTGTGAGGCTCTGTATCTCTTATTGGAAAAGAGCTTGCATTCTTAATATTTCCCTTGCTGTCTTTAGGACTTGGCATGCATTATTTTGTTCATTGTACTAAAGCTTTCTGTAGACTCTGTGGCAAAGCTGGCTCCTCAGGCAGGGAGTCTGGGTTCAATCTTTAGGGAAAGCTCATACAAGGTATCTTCATCTATGATGAGTGTCTTGTCAAGTAAATAGTGAGTGACCTGGAATGGAGAAAACACAGATGAATGGACTGTATGTTACTTCCACAAAAATTTCTCTGCTTTCCTCTTCCCCTTCAGCCCGTTTCACATCCCGAGATCCCCTCACGTTGTCTTCTTGAGAAACACAACAGTTTGTTTGAACAGTGTAAAGCTGCATAAGCAGCACTCTAGGAATCAAGTACAGACTCTTAGGAATGGGCAAGTCCTTAGCCAGGTTACCTAAGCCCATGTTGCTCTCCTGAAGTCTGAGATGAAATCTCCTCTGAAGGTACAGACTGGCTTTGGGCAAATTTTCATTGTTCCCATCAGGGACAAGGGGAAAAGAATTGCAATTGCACAATCAGCAGATGCTTGGGCCATCTCCTGTCCCCTAATCCTGGGATTCTGGGATTCCCTGGGGAATTTTGCTTCCAGATGGGCAGGGAGAACATCTTTCCCTTTGAACCTGTTCCCTGATACCCCAGACCCATGAAGGCTGTAATCCTGAGAGAGCTTCCAGAGAAACAGGAAAAAACTTGCTTCTATATACAGTGTCAAATAAAGACCTGCTGCCAGGGTGAGGGTATTACAGCCCCAGAGCACCTGTCTGTATTTCTGTCTGTCCTCTCTCTCTCTCTGTGGGAGCAGAATACATGGATTTTAGCTTTCAACAACAGCTGTATCTTACCAATGCTACCACAGCTTTGACTTCATTAGTAGGTAACAGTGCCTAAGAAGAGCCTTACCTTCTGCTGATGCTCTATGCGGTAGGAGGTCTGTTGGAACTGGCGTATTTCCCTGATAATATGTGAGATCTTCCAAAAGAATACATATATATGAGTAAGTATAACTGCATTTTGACTTCAGCTAAGCCACATAAGGCAAGAGTTTTGCACCAAATTATGCAATTTACCCTGAGAGGAGGGAAGGGAAGGGCAGAGATCATCTCCCAACGGCTTCCAAGGATTTAACGTTCCTAAATTAACCATTTCTTGTTCAGTCAGCCTCAAGTGAACCATCTTGCCCCTCCTCTCCCCATACTGATAACCTCTTCTCTTTGCCTCGAGTGACTGCTGCAATGTGTAGCCATAGGAAGGGCATTAAGCTGAGATTAGAAGACAAATTTTTATGCTTCCCTCTGAGGAGTTGTTACAAAACAACAACACATGGTAGTTGGAGAGAAATCAACTTTAAAATACTTTTTTAGATAGTCCTTAGCACACATGAAAAGAAGATTGTGATTACTGATTTCTGGTGAATCATCACATTCCTTTAATTTTGGTTATTTCAAAAAGCCTTTTGTTGCTCCTTCATGAGCTTCAGACAGCTGCTTTTTCTGTCTGTCACTTCTCAAAGAACAAATCAGAGGCAAATTCACCCTGCAAAAATACTCAGTTTACCAGAAGGTGGTGATAGAAGACTGGGTCAAGTAATAGCTTTCAAATAGCTACCTATCTTGCATGGGGCCAATATACTTGTATGTCTTAGAAGTTAAATTCAAAGGAGTTGTAGTTAAATCAATAATTAACTCACATAATTAAACACCTGTTGGGAAAGCATATAAGGAACTGAAAATTACCATTCTCATTTTGGAAAAATTGACAAGGCCTTCCTCAGTGAAGTTTGGTGTTCCTTCTTCAATGAATGCCAGGTCTGTCAGGTACATTCCAAGGTAGGGAACAGCAGGTGGGTTACAACTGTGAAACAAGAAATCAGCATATTTGCCTGTAGCTAAATTTACAAACTATTTTTTTCATAATTCACATAAACTCTTTATTACTTAACGTACTTCTAATCAATGCATTCATTTCTGAGACAAACGGCTTCTCTGGCTTCACTTGAGTTGTATTTGCTTTGCCCATGACAAATTCAATGTATTCTGTCCAATATCTAATATTAATGGCAGATAGCCTTAGTAAAAGGTAGAATGGTAACATGATGCAGTGAGAGGAAGGACAGGTAAACTCTGGGCTCAGAGAACAACTTCAAGCATGTTTGAATCCAGATTGACAGACAATCCCTGAATTAGGTCCCACACACAAGCTAAAAATGCATGTGGACATGCTTCTGCATGGCTGGTCTTCTGCAGTTGTCTAAGCATCCTGGTATAGCAAGGGTACATGTATGTGTGTGCATGAGCGTGTGCATATGGAGGTATATACACATATGCATGTATATACTTATGTGTATGTGTGTGTATGTATGTATGCATGTACACACCATTCTGTAAAAGTCTATTCAGGCCTTCTCAACAGTGAACACAAAGAAGAAAGAGGATGACAGAGAGGTAGCAAAGACGATATGGAAAACTGTCAACACAGACCCTAGAGAATAAGGATTTTCTTTTCTTGGAGGGACAGCAGGA
>NW_010529445.1:0-13687 GCF_000687285.1 Phaethon lepturus | reverse complement strand
AGGAATGGGATAATGATTGTTGCTTTCCTAATGCAATAATCTGCTCCCTATGCACCAATTCTTGCCTCAGAAGAAATAGTAGCAAACTTGGTTTTCTGAGGCTCTGGCATAAGACAAATGCAGGGTGATGGCTGTACTTTTAACTCAGGCAGACTGCTGACTATGCTTAGCAGTGCGCTTCACTCCCAGTGCGCTGGGAATTTTTTATATTGTGAGGGTGATTGTTATACACAGGCAAGCAATATGTTAACTGAAAGGTGTATAAAAGTATCTGTTCATATATTGTGAGTAAATAAATTTTTAAAAATATGATTAGCTCACCAACAATATTTTCAAAGTAAAAATTTACTAACGTGAACTATGTAGGTTTTGAAACATTTCAGCAATTATTCTTGCTTCTCTCAAGACCACTTAAAGAAGTTGTACAACTCAGTCCTGGAAAGCCTACTTCTAATTACAGAACTTGCAAAAATACAGGTTTTGTATGCCTACAGTTGGAGTCAATAAATAAGTTGTAGAACCCTTGCCACAGGATATTTTGGATACCAAAATTACATACGGTCAAACACAACCTGGCAGATCAATTAAAGAAAATTGTTTTCAAGGACTATTGTACAAAAAAACAGGCTGTTTTCCAGGGTGGCAGACTATAGGGGGCTGGGAGGGTATAGGAGAACAAATATCACTGTGTATTTGACCTGTTCCTACATTCCTCTCAACAGATACTGGCCACTGTCAGAAACGAGATAAAGGAATGAATGGATCTTTCATCTGACTCAAGCTTATTCTTAAGTCCTAAACTTCTTATCTGGAACGAGGACTCTTTGGAATCCTGATTTTGAATAAGAACTTTTAATTATAAACCTGGCTTCACACTTATTGAAAAAGTTCATCAGTGTAATTCCAACAGAGAACATTCACATAGAATGTGGAATAGAATAATAGCTTAATTTTTTGCAGTAATTCTCTGGAGATATTATACTTATCTATCAGGGTACTAAATCATGGAATATTCAGCAAAACAATAAAACCAAACAGAATAAAACTAGAATTTACAAGGTTATTAGGGTAAAATATTTTCCAATATTGTATTAATTATTAAAGCTTAATCAAAGCCAATTGATCTTTAACACGTACTATCCACTGCTTATAACAAAACACAATTGTATGATGTAGGGAAGCATACTTTTTGAGTGTTTCTCTAAGATTTTTAAATCTTCCTTCAGATGACACAGTCTTCTGAAGCTTGTCCATGAGAGCTTTTGTCTAGAAAGAAAATGCATTACAAATGTCATTGCTGTTGCACATAAATGTCTGGGATTAGATTTTAGAAAAGGTGTAATTTATTTAGCATCTTTACCGCATTTTCAAAAGTAATAACATGAGCATTAGGAATTTAGCTTCATTGTAGTTCCTAGTGTATTTCTGAAAATGGAGAATAGTCAGCATTAAAGATTCTCCTTTGACTGATACACAGAACCTATACCTATGCTCATATTATTAGCCTGCAAATACAGGAAAAAACACAAGTTCATTAAATTAATGTTCAGCAATTCAGTTTACTATGTATACAAGAATATTAGAGACTTGATCGTACATGCTGCTGAGGATCCTCAGCTGCTTTTACTGAAATTAGGGACAGTAAAAGATGTCTTGCATCTTGTACTAAGTTGGTTTTGCCTCCAAGTTTCTGAAAAAAGCTGAATATATATTTGAAAATATGTTACTGTCTCACACAGATTACTTTCAGTGGGCATCATCAGAGCCTGGTTACTTCGTAAGCAAAATAAATTTGCTTTTCAGTCTATCATCTATGCTATAGACTTAAGACAGTATACAGAATCATGAGAAATTTGTCATATTTGAAACTGAATCTCCAATTAAAAGAAAGCTGTAGGCAGAGCAGACACTTTCTTTTTCTTCTAAATAGCAGGCTAAAGAAACACTCTGATTATATTTCCAATAAGTACTGGAGAACTATGCAACAATGTTAATCTGTTGGGGTTTTTTTAATTGAGAAGTTTCAAAATCAAATCCAAAACATAGAACTTTTGGAGGTAAACCTATATAACAGTTTATACTGAAAGGATTTTTAGCATATTTTTAAATAAAAGAACGTAGCACCAGCTATACAGCATCTGAGAAAAAGCTGACTGAAGAAACAAGGCAGTGAAGTCAGAATGTATTCTACGCGGATTTCATTGCTTGGGTTGCTTGAGTGTTTTGCAAAAGCTGCAGAAACATACGAAGGAGGAAATGCAATGATAAAAGCCCATCTTTTGCATATCAATTATCCAGATCTAAAAAGGGCAACCTGAAATCTTCCAATTAGCTGGAGTAAATCCTGTATCCAAATACTGCCTAACTTACAAGTGATTGGTTCTGTCCTACCGACCTCCTCTTGCTCTGTTATTCCACCATACTAAAATACTAAATTTTTTTCAAATAACAGAAAGCTGTGGTTTAAAGAATTCAAACAATTTCTCCAAACCATTTAAAACAGAGAACATAAAATCACAGAATTGTAGAATATCTCGAGTTTGAAGGGACCCATAAGGATCAAGTCCAACTCCCTATAAAAGACTGGTTACTCTTCATCCTGGCTAGTCTTTTTTGTGTATGTCTTATTTTTGTTATTGGCAGCCATTCTCACAGGCTCAGCCATGCTTCTGTCAGTCTCAGCAGCAAGGTGAGGGTTAAAGGGAGATATTAGCTGCATCTAAACTTAGGCACCTAAATGAGAAAGAGGTCTGGTTGTCTACGGTTTCTTACTGGGTAGCAAAATGCCAGCACCTTGAGAGGAAATGCTGACCTTTTGCCTGACTTTCTGCACAGGCAGGGAAATATGGCTCCTATTTTAGGCACCTGAGCTGACTACAGTTATAGCTAGTAACCACCTAGATGTGTGTATCTGAAAATATCTAAATTTAGTTTTCTCAAAAAACTTCAGGCTCAAGTCGTAGGCTTAGGCACTTGCTAATTCTATTGAAATCAGTTTGTTCCTACAGATATTTAATTAATGGTACCAAAAAAAGAGTAAGCTAAATACAAAATATTTTGAGATGAAATACAGTACCACTTAGTGTTTCCAGCAAATAGTCAAGAGTACTATAAAAGTAGAAATATTTATGGGAGGAATCTCCCTATCTCAACATGTTGTTTTCTGAACACACTGAGCAATGAAAACTAGAAATCATACTGTAATTGTATCTTTCTTACCTGTTTGGATACTTTACCCCAAGTTTTCTTAAGTCTGTAGATTGCACTTCTGTTCAAGGCTGACGTGATTTCTAACACACCATTGTAATTGTGCATACATCGACAGATATCAGCTACTGCTACCCACTTTTCAATTGAGTTAGCCCGGGAGCTGACATCAGCGTAATTCATGATTTGGGAGGCAACAAGGTTACTCATCTAAACAAACAAAGAGTAAGAAACGTAGGACATTTAAATATAATCCCTTTCAACATAAAATTATTTACTGAACACAGCAGACAAAAATAATGCACAACAGAACTCATGGCTTTTAATAAAACCAGAGAAAGTGTATTGAGAACAGTGTTGTAGGGAAGGGGAGGTGGAATGATGATGCGAAAGAAGGGTAAGAGATGCAATGGGGAGTATCTCCAAGCCAACAGTATAAAACCAATAGGGAAGTCTCTCAATAAAATTCAAGGAAAATGGTAAAGAGCAAGTATATGATTGGGGATACAAAGGGCATTCATTAAATAGAATTGGTGCTGCATTTTCAATCTCTGAAGAAAATTCAGTTTCTTCTGTAAGCAACAAGGCATTGTAGCACAGTTTAAAATGTTATACTCTATTACATTGCTGTTGAAATGCTGAGTACCAATTCTTGAAAACGAGACTCATGTGCTTTGATTTAAAAGGTTAATGACAAAATGACTGTAACATTCAGTTACTAGCAGATAAGAAGTTACATCACATTGTAAACAAAAGATATTTTTGTTCCAGAGGTCATAGATAGTGTCAATAGAGTTCCTAGAAAGCAATCTATATTTAAGAGTACTTACATCATTAAAATGTTGACTAGTTTTCATAATATAGGGTGTTCTCTCATTTTTATCCACTTTCATCCAGCCCTGCCCGAGAAACTCTCTAAACATTGAGGGGAGAGAACAAAACAAACAAAAATGCCCTTAATATACACAGCACAGAGTCTCTGTCTGTAACCAAAGCCTAAGTGGATTTCAAGTATACCTTATTTTGTTAGAAGCTAATAACACAGCTTTACACTAATTCCAGCATTTCACTATAGCATTTTTTTACTCTGTCTGAAGTAGTAAGCATTATAAAGAAGATTTATTTTTCTTTTAATCCCCTCCCCCAATCCCTCCATCCTAATTTTCAGCATTGTGACCCTGTTTGAAATTGGTCTTGTCAGCTTACATGGTTATATTCGTGTTAAACTGCTGTATGAATGAAGCTGATTTGACACTCCCTCCCTGGAGACTCAGTACTTCCATTCTATAATTCACCCTTCACTAGCCCAGAGCCTTAGACCACAGATTTTTTTTTCTTAGCAAAGGACTCAGTTTTTCAAAACATGATGAAAATTTAGGGGAGTCAGAGGCAATGATAGGAACAGCCAAAGGACATTATCCTGCTATGTGTGCAAACCTTTTTGTCAGTAGCATGAATTAGTGTAATGCCTAACACTGCCAGTCAGTAACTCATCCACCATGCTCGCTTCAGTCACTCGTAGGAGAACACTTACTCATATGGTATGCTTCGGAAAACTACGTGGTCTAAAAGAGTTATTTGCTCTGCAAGCTCCATGGCTGACAAAGTCTCAAAGCACTCTGGTTTTGGACAATCTGACTGCAAAAATAAGGAGAACACTTAATGATCTCTTTTTGCATCAAAGGACATTTCAAAGCACAGGGTATTAAGAACTTCATACGAACATTCAAGAGACAGTTGTAATTAGCTTCTTTGCTACAAAGAAATAAGAATTAAGGAAAATTGCTAACAACGTAAGGGTAAAGTCAGGCTGGAAACTCATAGGAAAACAGGCCCATACCAAATCATGAATAAGTACATAGGTAAATTAAAGTCTGTGTATTCCACATTACTTTGCACATAATAATACTGCACCTAGTTCTGCTCATGATCATACTGCCCACACTCTTCTTTGGATTAATGCAATGCACTTATGAGATGGTAGTGACTACAGTTTGGAGGACAGGCATTGTCAGTCAAAGCCAGTTATGGTTCTGATGGCAGTTGAGATGGCAGATACTTAAAATTTCATATATATCAACATCCTTCCCCTTTTTTAATTCATCGTGTGATTTAAATCCAAATCCTAAAGTTTTGATATGATAAACTTTGATATGGGCTCCAAATTCTTATTTTCTCTAAACTGAAATGTATATTCCTGATATAAAAAAACAGTATTTCTGTCCAGAGTTGTAAAGCTGCAGTTGTGCTACATTTTATTGACTTAAACCCACAAGATTTCTATAGGAGTATTTATGTTTAAATTTCAAGGTAAACTTACCATCTGAATGATATCCTCTATTTTTAAATGGGTATCATCTTGATCATCCTGAGAAAGAGCCCTGAAAGATTAAGTAGCAGAACATCCTATATAAATAAAATTGGTTATGGTTATGAGAAAACCTTATCACAGATAGGCAATCATGTTCATCTAAAATAAATTCTAAGACTGCAATTGAAGATGTAAAGAAAAAAACTCTGGTACAAAAAATCTAGTAACTTGTTTTAAGTAAAAGTGTACAAAATGGTACAACATCAGAGTCATGTAGGGTAAAATGGTGGTCACAGAGGCTTAAAACGTCTGAGCTTAGAACAGCATACATTGTGGAATGGTCAATGACAATAACTACTGTACTTATTTGTTGATTATAGTGATAAGGTTTCTACATCTATCGCACTTTGACTCTAGTGCAATGAAGTTTGGTGGACAAAGGAAAATTCCCTTTTTAAGAACTGGACTGACAATGCAAAAATACAACACAATAACAATAATATTCAATCAGAAGCTCTCTATTCTGAATAATCCTAGGAAACCTAAAGGTGGAAAATTACAACTCAAGCCTTTTCTCTGATTTTTAAACTAGTTTGCTAAATGATATTTTGGTGAAATATTTGAAAAATCAACATTTGAAAAGTGAAGAAAGCAAATCAGGCATGCATCGAGTGATTCACTGGGAAGTGTTCTTGTTTATTGGCATGACAACTGTCCTATTCAGTGTCCCACACAAAGAGCTGTGAGTATGGAAATAGACAACAAACTGCTAGCAGATTTTACTTGTAGCAAGTACATGGTTTGTTTTCAGTAATACTAGTGTTAATGCCTGCTTCCAATTCTGCTATAGAAAACTTGTGATTATTAGGGTTATTTCAGAGTAAAGGGTCAAAAATGAACCTAGCAGAAGTAATAAGTATTCATCAAACCCCATCTACCCTGATAGAGTATCTTGGCACATAATTCTAAGATCTTATGCCTTCCTTTGGAAAATATAGACTCAAAGAAACCTTGAATGGACTGGATTTATATAATATAGTATAGAGAAAATTCAGCGAGAAAGAACAGTATGACGGTATGTAAAAGACTGCCTATAAAGATACCTACAATATGGCAAGAAGTCACTGGACTGATTTGCATCAGAGGAGATTTAGTTTCAACATTAAGTTCAATTTCCCAACTGCAAGTATAGGTGAGCACTGAAACAGGCTTTCGGCAGAAGTTGTAGAGTACTCATCATCTGAATTTTCAAGGAAAGTTTAGATGACCATTTTCAGTTCTACTGATCATTCCAGTAAGCACAGCAACTGGACCAGGTATTTTCTCATCATCCCTCCAGTTCTTTATTTTTGCACGCAGTAGTAACAGACTTTCCATGCACCAGCTGGGGAAAGGGTTAAAAGAGAGGATTACATTGCCTGGAGTCTTCAGCTATGAGTATAAGATACGGAATTTGTACTATGTGGGTGGGGAGGAAGTGTTAATGCTTAGTACACTAGGTTCTTCTGTTGTGGGTTGCTGTTGTTTCCTTTTGGTTTGCCAAATTAGAGGACTAGGTTAAAATCAAATGCAGATACACAGAGAAAGGATCTAAGAAACCTCCTTGCCTTCATTTTCAGCCTATCAAATCCACACAAAATGCCCCTTTCTTCACAGGAGTTGGAAACACCTTATGTCCGATGGGCAAGCCGTGCAAAGTCTTGAATGTCTACTTCTTCAGGAGAACTCTAAGCTTCTTCTCCAGATAGTAACAGTGCATAGCCTCAGTAACTGTAAATAGACTAGCAATCTGTCTTTCCTGAGCAGCTTATTTGGTGCTGTATCTCATGACTGATTGCCTGCAGAAAGCTGTTGTTCATCACATAACAAGAGCATGTGCTTCCTGGCAATAAAAAAAAGAGAGGGCTTGCCCTTCTGCCCCAAGTATTCTCACTGATCTTCTAAACTCATTGTTTGAGTTCCTTACATATAACTTCATATTGGCTGGAGTTCTCATCTTTGATACAGAAATGATTGCATTTGCTTAATACAAAATAAAGTAGGAAACATGAGATTTTTAAAAGGCTGAAAATACTTAACTTTTCCCCATCTTTGCTTCCTGATATTCTCTAACATGACATCTCACATTTTATGTAGACTTCCAACCCCTCATTCTAAAGGGGTGCCTGGTGCTTCTTCTCTAACACAGTGGTCTCGTGAAAAAAATTCTCCTTTTATCCATAAATGCTCTATGTATAAATCTGCAGATAAAGTTACTTTTTGATAGCATCAATAGTAGCTTCCCCTTCAGTCTGCACCGTTGTCTAGCTTTGCGATACCTAGTATCAACAGAGGTCTAGGAAGGTATGTTGAGCTGATGAGTTCTGCTTGGGCAGTTCCTCTTGCACTCCAGGAGAGCATCCTGGAAGCTGGGTAAGAAGCACAGGTCCATGTGAAAAGAGTTATGAGAGAAAGCAAAGGTAAGGAGAGATTCTTCTGGACTGTTCAACAATACCCCTGTCAGAGAGGACTGAATGGGGTGACACCTTCATCGTTATCCTTACAAATGAAGGAAGTAAATATGTAAGAAATAACTTTCTAATTCTCAAGAGTCAGCAGCTAAGATTAGACCTCTCACTCACTTAAACTATTCTTCATGCTTGACCAGTCCAAGTATTAAAATAATTTTCTAGTGGAAAATATTAACATCTGTCTCTTCATTCCTTTACAGTACATAAAATATTTAAAAAATATTTTAAAAGCTGGTGCAAGTTATAGAGACTGAAATGTATTGTCTGGTGAGATCATACAAAGCAGAAAACTGGTCATCCATCATATTTTGACCTCTGCATATCCCTGGATTTCATTTACATTTATTCTGAGGAAAAAGGAGAAGGAATTGTTTCTTGAACCACTCTTTTGTTCTCCAGATAGGACTATTTATAAAAGTTATTAACTGCTGTTCAGTCTGAGCTTTACACCTTCCTGCTTCACCGTAACTGAAATTTTACCTAGGTTTCAGGGGTTAGTAAATAAGGCTGATAAAATCTCAAGCAAAACATACTTCAGTAGGTTTGCCTAGCTTTCAGAAAGGATATTGAATAAAAAGAAATAAAATCTTTTTTACCCTGCAGAGAAACTCTGTCAGTCCAATTCAACAACAATCTCATCATGCAAGAAATACCAGCTGTTCTGTTTGATCACTCAGGAAGGCATGAAGCTGCTCAGTATCTCTCATAAACACTTTCTTTGCCATTCATATTCTATACAGAGTCTTTCCCAGAGCTAACCATGATACCTTCGGAATACAAACCAACCCTCCTCCTCTAATCTCTGCTAACAAAGGGACTGACTTTCCAAGAAATTTATATGCACAGATGCGCACGTACACACAAGGGCTGGGTCAGTTTGTAAAAAGAGACATTTGTACCCCATATCCTTCAAGGAGACAGGCCATGGAATATATCCATGCTCAGAAAGCAAGAACCTTCTTTCACGAGTGTTTGAACATTGAATTTATGGTAAGGAATGCTTTTCCTAACCTCACTTTGAATTCCTGTACTTTTCAGAGCCGAGAGTAGACTACAGAAACTGAAATGTGGGGAAGCCAAGACCTACCGTGAGGGTTGACTGGCAAAGCAGAATTCTGATAGACTACATGTTTTGATATGCCAAGGCCTGTTAGATGTAAAAGTCTGCAGCAAGTACCTCTTCAGAACAACTAAAAAGCCCATTTTATGACAGTCACCTAACAACTGGGTGAATGACTATTTTCATGAGGGGCATGTCAACTGGCTCACCTCTCCTTCCTGTTTTCATCCTGCCCCAGAGAAGCCTTTTGAGTGAAAATTTCATCAAACTTCCAGTTATGACAAATCTGTGCTTTCACATAAAAATATATGCTGTCAAAAATCTTCAAATTGATTTCTAGTAACAGTATAAAAGCTCTTCAGTTCTAGGTGGGTAATTTATCTTCCTCCTCTAAGTAGTATTAGACGAAAGCTCTCCATCTAGAAGAAAACCAAGAAGAAAACATCTTTCCAAGAAGGTAGGTATGTGGTGGTGATGGACTGAGCAGCATTTCTCCAAACCAGACATTGGTACGTAAACCAAAAGAGAAACACAATACCTGGGAGCACCTCTATGCATTTCTACAACAGGAAAGACCCTAGATACCTTTAGGACATCCAGGGTGGGACTCACATCCTCTGCAAGTCACTGCCCGTGTTCTCTAATTGTCTGAGAAAAGTTGTCTTCTATGATCTCTGGAGGAACAGTCAGGATGCCTAACTTCAGCCAATTTTGGTGGACAGAATCTCTTTTGTGATAGGCAGTTGCCTTGGAAGGAGTGCTTCATTAGCTGTCTACGGTTTGTTTCATGGTTAGATGCTTCAGTTAGACACAGTGGGTCCCCCCAAAGAACTTTTTCTAAGTCAGTGCAGAGAGGAAATCGCTTTCTCCTCACCCTGTCATTATAACTTATGGATGGTTCAAGGAACTAAAGAAATAATTTTATTCCGTTACAGGCCTTCTCGGAACATTAAGAACATTGACACTAATCTGCCATGTTGGCAAATGATAGAAAATCTGTAATCTGATGCAGAAAAAAAGAAAACAATGACATGAGAGATATACCAGTGTAGAACATGGTGCTTCTTCACAATGTCTTGATGCAGCATGGGAGCGTTTGCCTAAAGCTTAGTAGTTCTTGGTCAAGAGGAACATAGTCTTGGTTGTCCCTAATACAATAAATAGTAATCTTGAGAGATGAGTAATAGAGAGAACTCTCCCATCTTAGGGAAGAGCTTGTTCAATGTTTGCTTTGACCAACTCCACAACCAGCCATGGTACCACAGGAGACAACAGGCAAAGAACATCAGGGAAATAACCACTTCTGTGTCACCATTTCCTCTTTTTGCACCAGAAGCAGTATCTTTGTTTTTAGTGCAAATATAGAAAAAACTTTATTCTTCTGGCACTAGAAACCTGGTTTCCAACTGTGTTCATACAATTGTATTGTCAGATAGGATGCAGGCATGAGGATATTGTCTCTTCTGCTTCTGTTGATTTCTCATTCTTCACAAAATCAGTTCCAGTATTGAGCAAGGACCTTTTCAACCTGCCAGAAAAACTAAATCCTCCTGATAGAAACTATTCCTCAGTTCTATATTTTGAATTATTAAAAAGTTAAGTTTTCAAAGAACAGTCTGGAGCTGACTCCACCTCTGAATCCACTAACTAGCTGAGAAGTGGAGGACCAGAGAGACTCCTGCTTGCTGCCCCAATAGCTGAGATGGTTCCTGAGGTAGCCAGAAGCGTGTGTTCACAGTCTCCATGGGCCAGCAGGTCACTGCTTAGGACTAGCAACTTGATCAGTTTTTTTAAAAGCTTATGAATATTCCCAATATGCAATCAAAATGAAGGCTTGTGGAAGAGTAAAGGAACATGCATCCCTGTGTCATTACCACCGATCCACAGTTACACACAAATAACGCCATGCAACTACAGATTATTTCTTAAATCCTCTGATTTCCTCTCCTCACTTAACTATATAGCTTTGCAGAGAATATATCTTCGGGAGTAACTACAGGCCTTTTTGAAAGCTTATGAAATACTCTTAATTACCAGACAAACCATTTGCCTGAGGTGGTTTAAGAACCAGAGCTCCTCCTTTCAGCGAAAGGGTGCGGTATATGACACATTTGTGTGTTTCATCCCAAATGAATGATTTTTGTCCAAATTCAGATCTGGTCTGATAGTCTCTCTCTTTCTTGCAAGGTTACTGAGGCAGTTTCCATTCCTGGAGAATTAATTTCTCCTTACCAGCTAACTGTTAATGAATTGGACATGCCTGGCAAATAACTGCCTCCTGTGTGGCTGCAGAACAAGCTCCAGAGCTTCAGATTACAGTTTTGCTCAGCGCAAGACTTTGGGACAATTTTTTTAATGCGACATTTTTAACTTGGAGACTGTATCTGGTTGTCTTGTTGACTTGCAGCTGAACTAAAGCTTAAATTATAGAAGTTCTGTTTATGCAACGGCCTCTATCTGAAAGTTTACTTATGCAACAGCTTCTATTTGAAAGTGGATGGGCAGTTTCTGTACATAATAAACACATGGATAGGACGCAGGAGTAATTTCAGCAGTTTTCTGAACCCTTGGGACAGCAATACTGTGTCACTGATGCTTATTGGACTTAGTGTTGAAATAGTATTGAAATTGAATTGAAATTGAATTAGTATTGAAATATTCAACATACCATGTTGTTCAGCATGCATATACATTAGCAGCATTGCCAGTCTTGAAAAGCAATAAAGGATTTTTCATAATCAATGTTAGCCATGGCTTAAATTTCACGCCTCATTTTGAAGGAAAGTGGGACATCCATGCGGCATTCAGTCAAAAGACTAGTCCTGCATGCTGAGCCACCAACGGCTCTTTTTCCAGCGCTAGTTTGTGGGATGTAACCAAGGACTTATGATTCTATATGACCAAATTTACCAAACTACTACCAAATCAAATCAAGCTATGGTGTTTGAAAAATCTGGCAGGATTAGGGTATACAGCTGCAAACCCTGATGAAAAGTGGTTTGGCTGAGGGCTGTATGTCAGGAAATCTTTATTCTCTGTTTCCAACAGAAACTGCCACTGAGAACTTGGACAACTCATTTTATTTGTGTTTTACTTGCCTGTTTGTAAAGTGCCATAATACTTTCCAGGAATACTGTGAGGATAATGACTATGAAAGAAAGATTTTAAAAAATGCAATCTGTTTCTACAAAATATTTCAAATTAGTTAATTTTTAATTAACTTTAGTTCCATTTCTGTGCATACTTTTTTTTTCATTTTTACTAGAATTTTATTTTTTTAGATTTGTTTTATTTCACTACTCCTTCCTTTTGCTTTTTCTTTCCCCATTTCTCAGTTTTTAAAAATGGAATTTTTTCAGAATTTCCAACTCTTACAAAATTTAACTTTTTTTTTTCTTTTTTGCAAAGGGAATATACACTGTGCTCAGGTACTAAAGTAGTAAGTGCTAGAAGGAAAGAGAGGACAAAGAACACCTACCATTTCATAGAACAGCAATAGAAGGATGCAAATTGGGACAACTCACCATTTACACATAATTACCACAGTCCCATTTTTTGATGCAACAGCAAATGGAAGTTGGCTAATTGGAAACTGGATACAGGAAATTGCTAACAAACTTGTATGTTAAAGGCCTATAAATCAATTCCATTACTGTGCCAGGAACAGCCCATCCAGGTTTATTTTCTCATGATTTCTTAAGAAGCTAAAGGTCTTAAGTTAATTTTTCCCACTGTGAGCAATCTGACAGAGCCTTTGCTGTCACACATATTATCAAAACCCATTATCCTAATCCTTTCTGCTCTTCTTGCTTGCTGTTTCTTCCAAGGAAATATATGAAACAAACTTACTATTTTTACTTTTAATAACAGTACAAGCAGTATAATTTAAAAGGAGGTTTATTTTTATTTATGTAAAAATTAAATAGGATCCCATCGACACGAAGTGCTTTTATTAAGAACTATCTTTGTTTCTGTCCTTTGTTTGACTTTTTTCCCTCCAGGTGAACAACTTTCCCCTCATTCTCCTGACATTCTTTTTCATGCAAGTATCTGACGGGGAAACCTGTCAAATGGTCTTGGAAAATTCAGACACACAGCATTTATTGTACCATTATTGGCTTTTCAGCAGAACACTTACAAAAATCGCAACAAAGCATGTCATAGATTTATCTGTGTTTTTTCATTGTATCTTATTTTAACAACTGCCTGGTCTTTAAATGTTTACTGCTCCTTAATAATGTAGAACAATTTACATGAAAACCAGTTACTACAAAATATTCACACTTACTAGGCAAAATTGTTTTCACTGATAAATGCTTATAAAGATTTATCTCTTTGCCATGAGCAGACACTCAACACTGTAATACCAACCCTGAGTAACAAAATAAGGTGTTCTAACTCTAATTTAAATAGTCCTCGTTATGCTGAATCTTAAAGGTCTTTTATTTCATGGCACTAATTAAACAAGAGTTCCTCTCTCTAAGCTACCCAAAGAACACTGGACATGGTGTCAACACAAAGGAAGATGCAAGCATAGTCTTGTTAGGATGTCATGACACGTTAGGCTATCCCTACTGGATATGGCAGGGAACATTGTCT
>NW_010529444.1:0-14802 GCF_000687285.1 Phaethon lepturus | reverse complement strand
GCACAGCCCTCGGCCGCCCGCCGCGCCGCGTCCCCATCTGGGCGCCGGCGAGGCGCTCCGGCTTTTTGAGATGTGCTCGCACATTTGCGGAGCTGCAGTGTATATTCTCCGCTGGCGGGAGCGCTTTCCTCTCCTACTGGGGGTGGAAATGCTGCCTCTTCCTCCATCCCTCCTTCCCACCGGAGCCCGCAGGCGCATCTGGGGGCCAGTCTGGCTGGGACTGAGGTTTTTATTTTCCTGTGGGTCCGACATCCATGAAGGGGCTTGACTATCGGAAAATAAAGGTTTAATTTTTATGCATTTATTATTTTAACGAGGTATTTCTCCATGTGAATTCCCACTTTCTGAATCGAGAGGCGTCCTAGAGGGAGCACAGTAGGGTGATCAGTTTCCATTCAAGCCCTTTATACCTGGGCACAACCTTGACGATGTCAGATCAATCAAGGCTTCTGCCCCCTGCTGGCCCCGTTGCTGACAGGGCCTGGAAGGGGTCAAATTTCATCCCTGTTGCAATTCCACGGACTCCAGTGGAGTTACACCCAGAGTGAATTAACCTCTCAGAGCTTCAAGGATTCGGCTCCTCATTATTCTGTCGAAACTAAATTTCTTCAAGAAGCAATACTCTCCGCAAAGGCGTGAGAGATTTTCATCTTTCTAGGTGCCACTTTTCATGTGACCATTCACTGTAGAATTGACTTTATAAAGTAGGATTTATGTAGATTATCTTTACATAATGGATTGGATGCAAATGAAGTTAAAAGAAAATCTAAACCCAAGCAGCCCAGGAAAAATCAACAGAAGTTTATCTGGTACTTACTGAAATATATTCAGCAACATTAAGCAGACTAATTTGTTTTTGGTAATGCTATTAAAAATTAAAAAGCTGTATTAAAAATCTTTTCCTCTAGTCTTCCATATAAAGGACATTTCAGAAACACAAAACCACAGGCTTCTCACGTCTGTGGAAGCATTCTGAAAAGAACTTAGTTCTTGAACTTTTCTGAAGTACAGTATGCCATTTGCTTAGAAACTACAGGGAGCTGTGTGTTTAGGGCTTGATCTGTTATTGAAGTCAGTAAGAGTTTTTCCATTGACTGCAGAGGGAGTAGAATTTGACCTAATTTCCCTAACAGAGTGCAAGGGAGATGTTTCTGAATCATCTTTTTTGTGTTCTAATCTCGTTTAAAGTAGTTAAAAGATAAAAAAGGACATAATGATTCATATTTGAAAGTAGGAGAGGGATAATACGGAGGAATAAAACAGCATACTGCAGCAGGTAAACAATATGACTAAATGAAAATGCTGAATAAAATATAAATAATTGCCCTTATAAACTCTATTAAATTAAATCCCATATTATTCAATCATCTTATCATAAACTACCCCTATATAAAGAAAATTAGATGGTATTTTCATCTGAAGTGTTAATCATACAGCAGTAACTTCTTTTTAAGACAGCAGAATCCATTTCATGTAGAGAAACCTCAAAAGATTCCTAAAATTCTTGACTTTTTTTCAAGTTCCTTTATTTAACACAAAAAAGAAAGAGAAGTATGAGGTGTCTCTCGTAGTACCAAGAAAGAGGATGTGAAGAGCTGATTGGGCTCTTGAGTTATTTCTTCTTTAGACAGAAAAAGTTACAGAAGTGAGAAACAACTGAATGGGAAAACTAGTAACTCACATTTGGTCAGCTCAGCGCCCACCAGCTCTTAAGCAGCTCTTTTTAGAAAATATTTTTGCTCTATGACTTGGCTAAAGTAAACAAAATTCAGTATTTTAAAAGACATCCTTTGATTTCCTTTCCCCTTCCTCACCTTTAATACTAAATCTGTTGGTAATGTGTTTGGAATGAATAAACTCATTTAGTTGAAATGGCATGGCTTCAACACCATAAATTTTTTGTAGGGGCTTGGCATCAATGCACTATTGTGATGCTGATTTAAATTTCATGGACGAGAAATGAAAGATCAGTCTTTTTCCTATTTATAAGCTTTTTCAAGCAAATGGAAATCCAGCTCTTAATCTGAGTGCAAAAAGATTTAAGAATCCTTACTGAAAATGAGTCTATGAAGCTATATATAGAAAATATACTTTGGACCTTCTGTGTAAGTGACAAGCAGATTTGTTTCTAATATGGAATAGCTACTTTTTACAGTCATTTTAGGAAGAACAAAGGTTCCTTGTGCTTCCTGCACACAGGGTTGGAAACTAGTGGGAGTTCTAGGTGCAGAATTCCAGAATGCAGAACTGGGCCGAATAGTGATGGCCAAAAGGAGAGTTTTCTTTGCGGATGGACACGTATCACTTATTTGTAATTGCTTAGTAAGTTACACTGGGAAGATACGGATCTGTTTCTTGAATGAAAACTAATGTATCTGGCTAGTATAAACCTGTACAAAAAGGTGTTTTAAACTAGAAAAGTATGAATCTCTTTTCAGAACTGGTACTGATGTAAAGCACTTTTGAGTTTAACTGATCAAGTTACCTTTAAGGCTGAAAAAGAATATAAATATTTTCACTGTTCCTTTATTTTACAGTGAAATAGGCTTTTAGTGTTAATTTTAGTTTAACAAAATGCCATTAACCTTTAGAAACCGAGGATGTACAGGGGTTTCTCAGATAAATATTAACAAAGTGAGCAAAATTCAGTGAAATCGCTCTTTGATTTAATAAATTCAGCTAGTGGTCCTAGCTGAAGTTTTTCTGAGTCCCAGGGATCAGCAGGTGAAATGGTCCAGTCTTCCCAGTATAGTGCAAGAGAGACCTGCATGTATATGTCTGTTTTGCTATATAATTTAGATTTTTAAAAATTGTTTCTAAGGTAAAATAGTTATTTCAACTTCAGCAGCAGACATCTGACACAGAAAAATCACTGGTATGTGTTGTAGATTCTCTACAGCATGAATCTTTGTATTTAATTTAAAAGGAGACTTCACAAGGATCCCAGGAAGGACTATTCAGGCTGCAGGGAACAATGTCTTTTTACTAGCTCTGCAGAAAAGAAGTTTCTCAACTTCAGTTTCGTATATTATTTTAACAATGTAACTGCATGTAAGTACATATAGAAGACCCACAAATACTCAGGTTTTTTTGGTTTGAAATAATCTCTGTGCCTAGCACCTATTATTGGAACGTCGCTAGAAAAAAGGATCTTTGACGTAAAACCTTTCCTGGTGCTATTGTGTTTTCTTATTACTTAAAAAAAAAAAAAAAAGAAGAAAAACATTGTTGGTGAAATTGGTGTCTGTAGCAACTGTAAAATGTAGGAAAGGAGTTGTCAGACTCAGTTTTACAATTGTCTTGCCCAAAGTTATTTGGTCTCCTCCAAACAGGGCCCTTAATTCTAACAAGGCTGCAGCATAAATAAGAGCCATGACATTACTACTGACGTGAAGTTATACCTAAAACACAGTGGAACAATTATGTCTTTCCTGGATTTGTTTTGTACAGTGGTGAACAGTAGGGTTTCCATCTGCCAGCAAGATTAAGAAGTTGCTTTTCTTTACTCTGTAGAGCTCTCTGCTTCTTTTCAGAAGAAATCCTCCCAGCATTGGTTAATTTATCATTGTTCTGAGTATTTGTTGATAATAGCAGGGAATAAATTAAGCAGAGCTTGGGAGAAATCTCTAATGTTCTAAGAATGTGAAGTCTCATGCAGTGATAAAGATTTGCCCTCTGGATGGACACAATAGAGAGCAGTGGCTTAAAAGGAATTAGGGGAACGCACATGCCTGTTGCAAGGGCTTATAACTGTACTACTCAGTATTAAATACCAAGTTTACAGGCTGTAAATGTAAGGATTAATTGTTGACCCTGTTATTACAATAGTAGTAGAATCTGGCAGAACTTAAATTCTTTTTAGCACATTATCACACAAAAGAGGTTGTAAAAACCTTTGTAAATTCTAGGTCTGGGACTTTACTGTATGTCAAAGTGTTAATGCATACAGTATGTGAAGTAGAAGATATTTGGCAGAGCTTATGTTATGGCAGCAAAGTGTTTGCTGCAAAGCAAACTGGAAGATGTATTATAAAACACCATTAAAAAGCCGAAGATCCTGATCTTGCTATGAAGAATGGCACTGGCAGCTAAGTTTTGTCTACAATACGAATTACCTTAGTTATGAGTCAAATTATGGCCACATTGTTAAAGTGTTACTGTAGTCCAAGTTTTACCTACTCTGTCCCTTACCTGTGTATTTACTCAAATTACCATATTTTATAGTTTATTCATAGTTTTTAAAAAAATAAAATCCAAGGTTTTACAACCTTGCTGTCTGCTTAAGTAGAATTCCTGCTAATATCAGTAGGATACAGAATTGGTTCTGATTTCCTTACATTGGTCTCAAAAGGGAGATAATACCTTTGACATCATTGAAAGTATGGTGAAAGTTTTTAGTTGTATGATTTAAAAAAGTAATTTAGTTGTTCCCCATCTTATTAAATACGGTTACTTCAAATGGCACCATTTGTAAATCTTGTCCTTAGCTGTGTTTTGCCTTTTTTCTATGCTGAAAAATGTCCAGATGTTCCACATTTGAAAACTCCTATTTATTAGAAGATATTTTTGAAGTCTATTTGGATTATTTCTGAAGAAATACCTTGGTCACCAAAGCTTTTAAGTGGCTCAATTTCTTTCATGTTTAATTGCTGAGGGAACACCTTGTCTTCCTGTTGCAGTGACCATTTTTAGACTGTGTCTTTTTTTAATATGGTAACAGAAACAGGATACTCCAAGAATTTAATACTTGTTTTGCTGATTTTCACAGTTGGAAGTACTGTCTCCACTATTTGTACAAAAAGAACTTTTTGTATCTTTAGCAGAGGCCTCAACACTTGGACTGGAGTTCTGATATAATCTGCTGTGGTGTAAAATAGGAATAACTTCACAGTAGTATTAAGACAGTTGTTCAAATATTGTGAACTGATGGATCAATACAGGTCTGCACCAGATGATGAACTAGTCCAATATTTTGTGGTAAAAAGTGAAACATTTTACGGAATCACGATCAGGTCTTTAGTGCTTGATTGCAGTCAGTGTTGCTGAACAAAGGATAAAAAAAAAATAAAAAACCTATCTAGTCTCAAAGAAGGTTTTAAGTAATAAAAAGGTCACATTTTTGTGGTGAAATATATAAAGCAAGTCTCAAAATCTAGGTTACACTCTAGAATTATGCAACATAACAAATACGAGAAATAACTAGTCTTATTTTTTGCTGAATATTTCCAGTAAATAAGCCTGCAAGCCAACCTTATTAAAGATCTCAGTGTGTAGTTGTATGTATATAAGCAATTTTCCCACTGGTTTCAATATGGGATTAAGTGGGTTTTGGTATTTGTTTTTCTTTTTTACTGTATAAGTGTTAGAGATTGGTCTTTAAAAAGAGATACAGTTAGTAGTTGGTGAGTATCAAAAATGCATCCCATACATGCGTAGACTGTTTTTATTGTCTTTGAAATACTATTACATATTTAGTAGATTTTGCAGCATAGGAAGTCAATGAAAAATTTCCAACTAATTTGTGTGGAAACAGAAGTAGCCAGTTCTGAGCTGTTTCACACAAGCCTTCTGTTGATGAAGTAGTCAATCATAGGCCATTTAAAGCATTCCTGTACATATCTGGATAATCTCTAGTTCTTTTAATCATTAAATATGAAAGCACTGCAATAACACCCTCTTCTAAAAATGTCACTAGCCAAGATCCCAATTGCATAATTAATCTAAAAGCTAATGTAGGAAAATTGTTAACAGGTAAAACAACCTTGAAGTATGTCTCCAGAAATATGGAGCAATATGCCCAAACATGGGCAATATATCTTCAGCTAATCTCATAAATTTATATTTTGGTACCTAGAAAAAAACCAGCTTGTTTTCCAGGAACACTATGTGATTACTTTAGGCGGCTTAATTGATTCTACTTCTGTACCTGGAAGATGCTCTGTAACTCAGTTTTGCAGCCCGCAAAACAGAGAGTTCATATTATCCAGTTCTGTAAAGTCCTTTGGTTAACATCTGTGAAAAGTATTGGAGCCTTCACAAAGGACACTGCAGAACCGATGCTTTTGATGCTTGTTCCCAGACCAGTCTTCTGTTACACGTCCGGGCTCTCAGTAGAGAGTTAGGAGGCAGGCGATTCTCAGACTGCCAATCCCAAAAGCCTGTGAGGAAGTGCAGATCTGCCCAAATCTCGCTAGTAGGAAATGCTAAGGACAGAAGAGTGTCTGATCCTTTTCTGGTGCTTAGACACCTATGGCAGAACTGCAGAGAATCATTGCTTGGTATACAGAGACTAGAGCCTGCAGTGGGAAGGTGATAGAGTCCTTTCTAAGAACTGGGAAGCTCAGTGAAGCATTTTGGGCATAACATGCTTTTGAATTCCTGCTCTGGGATGTTTACTCCTATATTAGTGCTTAACAGATGAAGAATACAGTAAATTAATCCATACAGATAATAATAATTATATGTATTTTGGGTTTTAAGTTATCCATCATACCTGTCCACAGTAAGTAAAAGTGTATAACGGTAAAAATAAAACCAAAAATATTCTTGCCACATTAGAAATAGCACAGATTCCTAGTTTCTAATTTTCAGATTTCTAGATGGTCTTGTAGGGTATCCTAAAGGTCAACAAACCAACAGTTTAACAAATCCAGATTCTAACACTACTAGTAAATACTTCCTTGTTGATAATTTGGCAAATTTATTACTCTTTCTGCTCTAGCAAACTTAGGTCTAGCTCGTAAACTAAACTGCTTCCTAATTGTTGATAGAATCAGAAACCACACTAATAATCTAGGAGAAGGAATGCAAGGAGGGGAAAAGTTATCAGATTTCACAGTAGGAGAACGGCTGAAATAGCTTGACAAATGGTAGCTAAAATAAACCTATGTAGAAGAACTTTGATACAATCTGTATCTAAGACTGCTTTTAAAATAAAAACATTTCTCCCTTTTTCTGGTCTGACAGAACTGTTCTAATGTTAACAGCAGAAACTGAAGACTGGTTACCCCTTCATGAGAGTTCTTCTTGTTCATGAAAGTATTTTCACCTCTTATATTTGTTAAGCCTTGGACCATCTAATGAGTGTCAATTAGAAACCTTCCTCATAGTAATTTTTATCTTCACCCAACTATAGAACACATGGAGAGTCCTTAGAATGAGCGCTTATAGTTTTGAAGATTCAGAATTTTAAGAAAAGTAAACAAACTAAGTAACTGTAGGGTATTACGCCTTTAACAGGTAGCATAGTTTAAAAAAAACTGTGGAGCAGCAATACCTTCTATTTAAGTTCCTAAATATGTAACTAGAAATCTAACCATAGGTAGCCTATTTTGAAAGTCTTGTCCTCAAATATAAGGAGTCCCATCATCACTACCCACAAAATATGCATATTTTAGCCTACCAGGTTGTAATAGCTTCTATTCTTTAAATGATCTGTCACAGTGAAATAAAACTGGACTAAACTTTAAAAAAAACACTCCATTTAGAATTGAAGATTAATGTTTCAGCACTCTGAAGTTTTAGTTTTGTGGTGGTTCCATTGGAACAGATCACTGGCAGAATGAAACGTATTTCCATGGAAAAATATGAAGTAAAATAATAGTAATTTAGAAAGATTAATCTTCCCAGGTTTCTCAGATAATTCTTTTTACTGGGGCTCATTAAGCTCTTTTCTGTTCCAGGGTTGTATCTCACCAAATACAAGTTATTGATTATAACTCTTATAGGCTATTTGTGGAGTCATCACTGATAAATTTTCACTTTCATATTAATCAAAAGAAAGGCATTGCTGAAGAATTATGATAACTCTAAGTTATCTGTTTATTGTATCTGAAAAATATATAATACTGTTTATTATAAAAATACTGTTTATTATACCTGAAAAAGGAAAAGCCACAGTTACTGAAGTTATTAACAGTATAGCACACAGTTGCATGCTCAGTTTGCTAAAGTATATCTGTAAAGTAAAGAATATTGTCTCTTTTTTTTTCCCATGAGTTTTGTTATTATTTGCATTTAAAGTATGTCCCCCAGCATGCAGTCTGGGAGCATCTTGTAAATTATGTAGGTAAACATAGCCTTTAAACACGGAAGGATCATTGTGCCTGATCTCTCTCATAAAATTAAGAGACTAAGACTCAGGAATTACCAGACCAAAATCTAAATATAATAGGATTTCAACTTCTGTGCTTTATTAGGCACTTGAACAGAAAGAAAAATATTTTAGTCTAAATGAGTCATCCCCTGAACAATTTTTTATGGGAATGAATTTTGTAGCCAGAAGTTGCCACCACAGTGACTTTCTTGTGAGTCCTGGAGAGTTTCACATTGAGGCCTCACAGCGATGTCCTTCCTTCTGAAAACGCAGATGATTGTTTCCTCTGTATACCCTATCTTCAAGAAAAGTCTGTCTTGAACTGTTTGGTCCTTAGTCACCAGCACTTTTAACTGCAGCTAAAAATGCTTTGCTGTAGAGTTCACAGAAAGAGAACAGATGTCAAGTTTGGTATAGCCTATCTAAAAAGGTTCAGGGATATATTAATTTCTCATTGCAGCTTCTAAGTGGCTTGCAGCATGTTCTGTGTAGACTAGAAGAAAACTCAAGGTGTGGGACCTTCTAGACAAGAAAGATAGCTGTCCATTCTGACTTCCTTGGTTTTCTCTTAAGGAATAATCAAATTCACTCAAAAGAGCTCTCAAGTCAATGAATAATATCTTTTCAATGTGCATGTATTCCAAGTCTACTGAGGACCACTGCATGCATCTGTGATAGGATCACTCCAGATGTTTGACCTCTTAAGATCTGAGTAAGACATGAAATACTGACTGAGATCCACAGAAGTGGAGAATTGAAGCCACTCATGGAATTGACCCATAAACTGCTTCTCAGTACAGCTTTTTGTAGGAAGGGATGGTTAGATAACCAATTAGCCTATATAGGTCAAAAAGAATTTCTGAGAAAGCACTTGCAAGTATGCAGAAAATTTTTTCTTCTGCAAATAAAAAATTTCCACTAATAGACTGTCCAGGTCATTTTCCGTTAATGAAATGAATCCCACAATGAATTTGTCAATTGATTTGCGACAGGAGCAGACTTAAATTACTAGTAATATACTGTGAGTGAAGGCTGATATGTAAGCTAAGAATCAGGAGCTCAAGTGTTTCATATGCTTAAGTGTAAATTTATTGACACATACACTTTAGCTGCTTAGAGAGATATGGGACAGAACATTCTACTTATGTGAAACAATACAGTTCTATTTTCAGTGTGTGTCAATGGCCTAGCATTTACATACCTAGCATTTACATGGTCACTCACCAGATTGATTTGAGTAAACCTATGCAATTTGACTAAGCCTGTACAGAGAACTTTGGTTTTCGATCATCGCTGCAGTTGGTCAGTAGCTAGAAAATTGTAAAAAAGCATCTGTTGTAAATCAAAACATTTTCATAAATGCAAAGTCATTAAAATGAAGATAATTAACCTTGCAACACGATTGTAGCTAGGAAGATAACATGTATAGATTTTACCCTTTTATCCAAAATGGTGTAATTCCAAAGACAGCATTGCTGCCATTAGATGCACTGTTGATCCATCTTTTTTTGTGTTCTGTATGGTTTGCCTTTGCAGGGTCAGATGGGCTTTATCACAATGCAGAATTTTGATGGTGGCTGCTGAAGCACAAACAAGAAATTTTATTGCCTATCAGTACGATATTGTTTGCCATAATCTCGGTTACAGACAGGATACATATTTGATAAACTAAGAAGATATGATTAAAGACCATTCATTTAATTACCACCTGCATTTAAATAAATCCAAATGTTATGAACCAGACCTGACCATTCCAATGCAAATTTTCTTGCATTTGATACAACTTCTCCCTGTCTTGTAATGTATATCTTCTTAACTAGGGTTATGTGGTCACCTACAAGAAGTATTTCCATAGAGAGATGTGGAAATGCTACGCATTTATACTGAAAACTGAAGTCATCCTTAAGACAAGGAGGCTTGATGTCACATATTGAATAAGTCATCAGCACAGACTGTGTCCAAAGGACTTCAGTTTTTGCATTGTTGCACAGTTTCTCAGTCCCTCATTTGTCTGCTATCATAACCTGTATTGTTATGGTACCTGGAAACCTCCTTCAGGGACAGTTTTCACCAAGAGAAAGGGAGAGCCGTATTACATAATAGATTCCAGCTCAACTGTATCAGGAAGTCAATGTGAAGGAAGCAAGTCCACTGATCTTGTATAATAAGTGCTGGTTATGGTATTATAACATATCAGAAATTAATCTGCTGTTTTCGCCAGCTTCTATTTAACTCCAGAAGAAATCACATTGAACAATGGCAGTAGTTTTTAGGTGTAATGCAATATAAAGGCATCGGAATTTGATCCATGTGTGTAGAATCAATGTCAATATTAATACCAATGATATATCACAGATTTTATTTCAATTTAGAAATTGTGGAATTAAATGAAAGCTATAATATTTTTAAATGTGAATATATGATCAAAATGTAGTCTAGATTTTTACAGAGGTTCTTTTTCAATCTATAATTGCATTATGTTTTTAAAAGATGTAGTTATTAATTTATTGAATAGAAGGCATTGTCATAGTCTTTAAAATAAAGGTATCATTGTACATATAGGAAGTCTAGGCTTGAAAATGCTAACCAAAATTGGAAGTCAGTTTTTATATGCATCTTCCTCCTCTCCAAGAAAACAGAAAACACATGAAGTTTACCTCATGTAATTCACTCCTGATACTCTGCCCTGACCTGGCAGTGTAAAAGTGTGATCTAGTGTCTAGTTTACAACTACTTAAATCCACTGAATCCTATTAATTTCCAGAAATATGCTGGCAGAAGGTGTGGGGTTTTTTTCTTTCTTCTTTTTAGTTAACAGGCTTTTACACAGGTTTTAGTACTGTTTAAAGTAGCTTAGAAGATTTTTCTATTTCTGTCAATCTGTCTTTTTACTCCCCAAGTTTCCTATTTAGTTTCTATGGAAGAAAGCTAAAGGGAAAGCAAAGGAAGATTAAATATGTCTTTGGAGTTGTATCTAATATGAAATGCTCAGGACCAAATGTTCTTTTCCATACCACTAAAAATACGGAAAGCTCATTGTGTGAATGGATGTACTTCAGTCATACTACAGTAATGAAGACCAGAATTTGGCTCTAAAATTTTAAATATTGCAAGTTACAAGTTATTTCAGGTCTTGAGATGTTACGCCACTAATTTTTTGTGTGTGTGTGTGCTTTACCTTCTTTACTTTTGAAAACAAGGAACTTATGTGGGAGCTAAATGTTAACAATTTGGTGTCTTGAAAGATACTAGAACCCTCAGGTTGCCATCTCACATGATTCTGTCTTCTAAAAAGGGATTTTTGAGGAATCCTCCTTTGCCATTCCAGAAATCCCAGCACTTTTAAAAACTTCTATGGCTACTACTGTATAGTGTGTTAGTGGCAGTGAAAGTTGTACATGTCTCTGAACGTTTTTGAATCAATGACATATGCTGTTGAACTTCGCACTATAGCATTTATTGAGAAGAATGATCCGCTGCAGATGGTTTTCTGTCAGTGGGAAAGTAGAACAGTGGAAACTTGCTTTTTGATTGCGGTCTGAAACTCAGGAGGGCTTAATCTGAAAAATGCAGGCTTGCCCTGATGAACACAGGCTTCTTTTCAAAGGGTTATCTTGTGGCTTTGTCTGGCTTGCCTGCAGGAGGTGACCTTCAAGCAGCAGTGCAGCATGGCCATAAACATCTGCATGAAGGGACCCACTTTCAGGGTTTGGATCTTGTATTTTGTCAAATTTGCCATGGCAAACAGAGTTGAGTTTTCAAAGCTGATGTCTAAGTTTCAGAACGAGAATGAACTGCACCATAAGAACTGGTGAACAGAGCTGTTTGCATGGTGCTTATTTGTTGGTTATTTCCTTGCCATCTTAAATCTTAGTGCCAAATTGGAAAGATGCAAAAGCATTTTTTCACATATCATTAATTTGCAGTTTTCTTTACTTCTGAGAAAACTATCCAAGGAAATTAGACTAGAAGGTAAAATAATTTAGGCAAGCTGCTGTATGCACTGTAAGGAAGCTCTTCTGAGAGACCTTAGATCTGCCAATATATGGGTTACATTGATGCTGCCCCATATCAATACAAGCTGTAATTTTAATTTGTGGACTGTGCAAACAGGCAAACTTCATGGTCTTAGCACTGGTGCTGTTTCTGGCTATATCTTACCATTCCCAGAAATTGTGTGGGAGCAGAATGCTAGAGAAGAGGCAGTTTTCAGGAAGAGCTGAAGCTCCGAGGGTACAGTGGCACTGAGCACTGCAGAACCTACAGAAACTGGCAGAGAGAAGCCACAGTTTCAGCTGATAGCTTCCTGACTGTGAGTTGTCTTCCTACCTCTCTACCCCAGTATTCTAAGCAGGCCAGTGCTGGCTGTGCGAGGACTTCTCGTCATCCTTTATAGTTCAAACAGGTTACCTCTAACCAGTTAGGATCTAAGTGCTGCTGTTTTTAAAGAGCTATTTATTTTTGACCGCATTCCTCTGCGGCATATTGAGAGCAACTGTGTCTAGTGCTTTCTGTAGAGGCATTGAACATACACGGTGAGCTCCTCAAGAATTTTGAGACTAATGTCATGGCAGCCTGGTCAGGGCTACTGAACACTTGCACCGACTAGGTTGCCATAGTTCCAGAAAATGTAAAAAAAACCCTGAAACTCACTGAGACAAAAGTTCCACTAGCAAAAAGAGGGTGTTTCTGCAGAAACCCCAATATATGGTACCCCTCTGCATGACACAGGAAGAATGTAGGGGAGAAGGGCTTTACACAGTGAGCCTGTTCTCAGGAGGCTTTGGCAACAACAGCTGTGAGGAGGCTCCCAGGCCTGCTACCTCCCAACTGAAACATCGGATTGGTTGCATCCTAATCTGGGCATTTGATGAGGCTCAAGCCCAGGTTACGTAATGACACACACAAGAACGTTGCAAAAACATTTATGAGGAAGAGGCACAAACTGAATCTATTTATTTCACAGATTGAATGATATGTAGGTTTCTATCTAAAGCAAATTTTTGTAAAGAAGCCTATTAAATATTATACATTCCTGCCTGGTACATCTAAAGACTTCTAAAGAACTTTACGTTTTAATTATTGTTCAAAGTGGCTATCTGAAATCTTTTATATACATTAGGGAAGCAGTTTCTGTTACTTGTGACCTATAAGTATTAAGTCAGCCATGTTATCATTGGACTCCTAGACTCATAGACTACCTTTTTTTGTGTAAGTTCCTTCATATAACTTGTAATTTCTATGACAAGGTACATTTATAGAAAACCTTGTAAACTGACTAGTGGTTTTGCTATTTACATTTTGTGAATCACAGTTTGCGGAAATAAATGGCATCTAAGGACTATCAACAAAATGTTTGTTCTAATTATTTGACTTTGTGGTTTGAAGATTGTTCTATTATTATTCTGTGTCTTGTCTGGAAGTTTTTTATCAGCAAAACCAGCAGGGAGTAATGAATAATATTGTTTATGGATTAATACTCTCCCAGTCAGCCAGGCAAAGAACAGCCATTATTCCAAAAAATAATGAAGAATCTGGTATGAATTATAGAAAAAACAAAGGAAAAAGGAATGTAGCAGTCGTTGACTTATATAGCAACTTGGAATTTTTACTAATATTTCCAGTGACTGGTTTTACATTAATTTACTGGTTCAAATTATTATAGACACTGCAAAAATAGCCATTGGTTACCAGAAAAAAAGTGGGGCAGTTCCTTCAGTATGGTAGTGCCTTTAGAACTGTGTGGAATACCTATAGAAAATACATTATATCCATTAAAATTATTTAGCCAGTACTTAACAGAGAGGAAAGACTAATGTTTCAGAATTTGCACACTGTTGAAACTTTTTTTTGAGAATGTTTAAATATAATTTCTCAAATCTGCAGAATATGTAGATTTTAAGTAAATTCAGGTGTATACTTTAGCATTCATTCAAAATTATTAGCTTGCAACAAACTGACTATTTGGTTTATATATGATAACACAATCTGATGGAAAAAAGAAATGAAAAGTTGCATGATATGAAAAAAATTAAAGCTCACAATCATTTTCTTGTGAATATATTTTAAGACAGAAGAAGTTATGTGCGTTGTAGGCTGATTGAGAAAACCTCATATTTTGTTTTTAAAGAATATACTTTTGGTGTTATTCAAAGATAGGTTTAACCACAATGTTGAGTTCTTCATATTTGGAAATGCCAGGAGATTAATAGGATGTGCTAGTTAAGTTTAACTTTATTCACATCTGTTATTGATAGTGAATATACTAAAGTGACTTCTGAGATACTACAGTGACAAAAAAACGCTGCCTAGAACTGTACAAATACTAAGAAGGTAGAGACGTTTCCATCAGTGACTCTAATTAGGATATCACTTTGCCTGTGTTTTTACACTCTTCCATTTGTTGTTTGCAAATAGTTGTTCAAATAGTTGAATATTCACACACAGTGAATTTTCGGCCTTAAGTTGATATTCGTTGACGTAAAATGAATAACAACAGAGACTAAATTAGCTATAGTTAGTGCCACAGTGCAGTTCAAAGACATGAAGAAGGGTCATATTTACCAAACACATTTCTCGGGTTTAACAGTGAAAGTCATGTTAAACTTTGTCTTTCCAGAAAAAGTTAGTATATGTTTGCCAACATTAAAACTGCAGAATAGTCCAAGTGAAAAAACGATCTGTTGAGATTCTGTTTCCACTCAAAA
>NW_010529443.1:0-3900 GCF_000687285.1 Phaethon lepturus | reverse complement strand
GTAGATGCACTTGAGTTGGGCTATCGATTTTACCCCCAACTCCTGCATGCCACCCCTAGGCTCATCTCTAGTGAGCCTGGTTTTATCCCCTTCCGCCTTCAAATCTAGTTTAAAGCCCCCTCGATGAGGCCTGCCAGCTCGTAAGCTAGAACCTTTTCCCCCTTGGAGACAGTTGCACTCCATCTGCTGCCAGGAGGCCCGGTGCTGTGTAAACCGCCCCTAACTAGTAAGTTCCCCATAACTAAGGAACAACAGCCTGACTGTCGTCTGATCGCTTTCCTTGCTTCTCCAGTGTTTTCTTCAGCTTTTAATTTGCTTGAAAATAACAATTAAAAAGTATTTACATGGAACTAATTGGTGCTTTAAGAAAAAAATGTGTATATCCCTTTCCTAAATGTAAAAAGAGGAGACTTGGTGCTCACAGGTGTGTCTGACAGCTAGACTAACTACTCAGTACAAACAGTTTTCATGTCATACTCTTGAAATATTTTTACATAGAGCTGCTAACAAGACCTTGAAGGATTACTCAAAAATGTGTTTCTTTTGAGCATGCATTGCCACACACAGGCACTGAGAAAAAGGAAGAAAACCCACTACTATCACCA
This sequence comes from Phaethon lepturus, assembly GCF_000687285.1. Lineage (NCBI taxonomy): Eukaryota > Metazoa > Chordata > Aves > Phaethontiformes > Phaethontidae > Phaethon > Phaethon lepturus. The sequence goes on along the minus strand of NW_010529443.1, from coordinate 3,295 downwards.
CTAGCATTACTGTAGTATTTTGTGCATGTTCCTGCACTGGCTTATGTTGGTGGCAATAAGCAAATCACTTATTTTTAAGTATTTGTGCACCTTACTGACTTCTATAGGCAGCCTCGCAACTCTTTATTCATCATACATGTTAAAAACCAGGAGAGAGAACTTTTTGTGAAGAATGCTGATCAGGAGAGGCTTGGAAATTGGAAACAAGGAGTCCATCTCCTGCTGCTGTGTTCAGCAAGCCACCTTGCTAACTGAAGCACTAAACTGCAGCACCTGTGTGCAAAGTGTCACATTTGTGCCACTCTCTAAACAGTGGGGAGACACTGCTACCAGTCTCTGTTCGGAGGGCAATCCAGTCTTTCCAAGAGTCGAGAGCCCTCTGAAGGTGTCTGCCTTTCCGTCTTGGTTATAGAGTCGTCAAACACATGAGTTAAACTTACAAAGTTATGCAAGAGGTATCAAGCTTCTTGCATCCATTATTGGTAAGTAAGAAAACATTCAAGACATACCAGTCTATCATTTTCTTTCTAACAGAAGAGAATGCTGAGCATGCCCAAGAGGAGAATGAGACTCTCACATGCCTGACACTATCTGCCAAGGACACTAGGTACTACAGGACAGGGCTGAACCCAGAAAAAGAAATAGGTGGTTTGTACTTTTTTCTTTTCTTCTGATATTAATCTGAGTCATTGCACTCTGTTTTGCTTCTGAGGTTAATCTGTCAGAAGCTAAGTAATTTAAATGCATGTACTGAAGAGAAACATTACTCTTTTTCACATCATGTATTCCTTGTGCTTCCTACTGGTTGTTATTAAATTATTTGAGAGCTTAAATCCCCTTTGTGCTGTACAGGTGTTGCAGTTTATTAGGACATCTCCATGTGTTGGTAGAATTAAGGAATGCTCAGTTTTCACATGCTGATTTTCTGCACTAGCCAGACCCCACTTAAAAAAGAAAATCTTTTATCATTGATCCAAATAGTTCTTTCATCCCTTCTACTGAGTGGAAACAATGCCATCATCCCTCCCAGAATTATAATCTTTTTTCTTAAAACCAGCGTAATTCTAGTTTAGTAATCTGCCTTGAGGTGACTAAGGAAAACCCTGACTGTTAGAGAGTAGATACACGTCTGTTACAGTAGTAGGTGCCTACCTTCCTTGTTCCTCTCTTCTCTTCTTCCAGAGCTAGTACAAGGAATCACGCTGGCTACTTGTCCCTTCACCAGTAGCAAGGTAGCTCTAAGCAAGTCAGAGTCCTGTGACAGTCCCATAGCCTTCTGAGGAGCGGAATGGGCACCAACTACTCGAACCTATGCAAAGCAAAGGGGATTGCCATCACACCGGCAAACTGGATCCATGATCAATTCTCTCTGCAAGATGAAGGAAAGCCTTTTGTCCTGATTGTGCAATGGGGTTGTCCAGAGCAAGTCTTCCAACAGTGAAAAAACTTCTGTTAGTTCTCTGGTGATACAGAGCAATATTGGGCATTTTTATGTCCCAGTTCTCTAAGTTCACTTATAAGTTTCTGATTTAACATAAATGAAAACTTAGAAAGGAGTCTGAGATTTGGCTTGTGTTGATAAGATGAACATAATTGCAGTACATATAATTTTACTCAATTACAGATCTGTGCAGTCAACCTTCTCAGAGAAAGTATTTCTAGGTCTAGCAGAGGTTGTCTATGTTGGTCTTAAAATAGAGAAATGCACAGTATTTTGATTGTATGAAAAGTGTCTCAAAAAATTGTTAGCCTGACAGGGAAGCTTCTAGGGCTGCTCCCAGGCTTAATTTAGTCCAAGAATTTAAGAGTTTGGGTAAAAAATAGCTGAATGTAAGAGTTTGGGGGAAAAAAAAGCTATTATAAATCCTAAAATAAAAAGATCATACTTAATCTGCTAGAAATTATTAATATTTCTTTAGAAACTGTGAGATGTACTGTTTATTAGTGCATAAAAACCAGGCAGCTGGTAGAGTCTTTTTTCATTGTTCAATATAGACACATAAGAATTAAGTCTGAGATGTGAACCAAAACATTATTTTAATACTAATAATAATTACCGCCTGTGTCACTAACTAAAAGGTGTTACAAGTAATGCAGGTAACATTTTCCCCTTTAATCTGGTAATATGCCACGAGTATATTTTGAAAAACAGGAACATGGAAGTAAAACCTAGCCAGAACACAGCTGTGTGTGTTGAATGAGAGTTATCAAAGTCATCTCATTGCATCTTGGTATTTCTGCTGCATTCTCTTGGTTTGTCTAGAAAAGTAAAGCTTGGAGACAATTAACCCCAACAACTGAGTAGTTAAGCCCAGAAGAATAATAAAATTGTGTTTAAGTCAATAGCTTAAAGGAAACAGCTGTGCAAGAGCAATGACTTTTGAAACAGGGTGTATCTTGACAGAAGCTCAGTTCCCATATATTTCAGCCTTGTTCATTTGTCAACATAAAGGGAAGATAAAGTCTTGTGGGATTAAGTAAACTCCATAGCTAAAAACATAGTTTGACACTTCTTGTAGACATATGACAAGTCTACACAAAGAATATATTGGTATTCTTGTCAGCTATAAAAGAATATGTTTTTAAGAGGGTGAATACTTTTATTGAATTTAGATTCCAGCAGTGTAACATTAGTACCATCAAATAATTTAAACCAGATTTTGATACATTTTTCTTCTTCTCAAGTTTTACAAATACAGATGGTAAGGAAATCGTGTGTGAAATATTTCTAAATGGAAGCCTTAATTAATATTTAGAAACTATTTTGCAGTTGGTATAATTTCTAAAACTGTTTTTCTAATTTCTTAAAATATGTGCTGTAATTAGAATTGAATAATTGTCTTAATTTTATTCAGTGAATGCAGAATTTTTGTCATTTTAAGTTCTGTATTTCATGTGTATTTTCCAGCAACCTTGTAGCATACCTGTTCCTAAACTGACCATACCATCCGCACTGGTGCTAATTGTGCTATATACATTACACGTTGTTCATGAGGAACAAGTGACAGACACCAAGAGCGTCAGATCTGTAATTTATGTCAAACAGTTTTGGTGAGAGTGTAATAAACTGTGATAGAAAGTCTGACTGCCTTGTGGAGCACCAGAATGGACGAACAGGAAAGTCTTCAGGCTAAACTCTGTTCTCCTTTAGGTGAATATAAAATAATGATCCTTCTTGCCACACATTCACACTGATGGGTGTGTTGGGTTTGTGTGGCAATGTTTTGGTAGCGGTGGCTTCTGTGAGAAGTTGCTGGAAGCCTACCCCATGTCCGACAGAGCCAGTGCAGCCGGC
>NW_010529442.1:0-4777 GCF_000687285.1 Phaethon lepturus | reverse complement strand
GAAGTTGAGCCCAGGAAGAAGGGAGGGCTGAGGTGAAAGTGTTTTAGGATTTGGTTTTATTTTCTTATTATACTACTCTGATTTTGATTGGCAATAAATTAATTTCCCCAAGTCAAGTTTGTTTTTCCTGTGACAGTAGCTGGTGAGGGATCTCTCCCTGTCCTTATCTTGACCTATGAGCCTTTTGTTATATTTTCTCTCCCCGGTCCAGCTGAGGAGGGGAGCGATAGCACGGCATTGGAGGGCACCTGGCCTCCAGCCAGGGCCAACCCACCACACTTGCTGTCAAGAATGCCTGCTTAAGCATGTGCTTAAATTCAAGCAGTGTTCTCTTTGTAGCTCCTGGAAGCCACGCATGTGCTCTTGGAGGATTGAGATCAGGTGAGATGTATTGAAAAGCAGCTGTAAGTGGTGGACATATTGCAAACAAAGATCAGGAAAAGCAAGGTGATACCCTGTCTTACGTAGCTAAGGATGTTGAAGCGTTAATAGAACAAAAATGTATGTGCTGCACGCAAATATTAACGAAATTGGTGATTTAAAATCACAAGATTTTTTTAAATGCCGGTTTTTAAGTCTCATTAGCTTCAAAAAAGAGGATTCATATTCTGTTTAACTAGACTTCACATTGAGCTACTTTTCATTTACAGTGTATTCCTAAAGGTAGAAGCAGCAGGAAGATGAAATGACTTCATTTACTGGAATTACAGCTTCTTTTATATAAAGCGTTAATCATTTTATATATGACAACCTTATGCTTAATGTTGCTCGAATACTCCTCATAAAACATTATTTTGTGAATGCATAGACTCTCCTACTGAGCACGTAACAGCTTTCAGTGGATGTGCTAATCCAGTTTGAATATATGTAGTATTTAATCTTAATTATGATGCTGAAGTCTATACAATGTTAATTATTCATTTTGCATGTTCCTTGCACTTTATTGTAATTCATAATTTCCTTAATCAAAACGTAGCTTTTAATTATAACTGTAAAATTTGATTGAAACCTGCCTTGTAAGCATAAGCAGACTTTCTTGTTTTGCTTAGACTTTATTGTAAGATGACAAGGGGAAATTTTCTGAATTATGGAGGAAGACTGTTGAATGAACATTCAAACAAGTAAGCAGCATCTCCCCAGGCCCTCAGCACGGCCCACTGCAGCTGCTAGCATCAGTGAGGACTTTGGCTGACGTTTGCTAAATCGGAAATCTCAAGGCCTGAGAGCACAGGGTGATTTTTAATCCAGCATTCTTGCCTCCTTTTCATCAGTACCAGAATGTGATCGGCTTCTGCAGGTAGCGTAGTGCATATTTCTTTGAAAAGCTTTCAAATACTATATGATGACTGCCATAGTACACAGAACAAATAATAGGTGGAATTAAAATAAGCCATTACATCTCCAACATCCTTAACAAAATGTATTAAAACAGATGAGAAAATTTAGCAGCAAAATAGGAGAAGAAAATGGGTAGTAAGGATTACCCTGAACAGAGATTAGGAATGTCTCTTTTTTAACGTATGACAGGAAACAATTAACTTAGAGTAACAATTTTAAACTACTGCTCCTTTGTATATAGAATAGGCAATAGGCTTTAAATAACAGCTAAGTGTCAAGTTAGTGTCAAATGTTGGGAATGCTGAAGATGGTAGATAGTGCCATATCTCAGTTGCAGGATTGAATTGAATATTCGTATAACACAACAGAATAGTAAGTTCTAGCTTTTCCAGGTTTTGTTTCCTTTTAATGCCTGCATTTTTAAGTGGCAAAGTACTCAAGAGACTGAAGGGAGCACAGTATCATAAATGTATATATTAGCAAGCAAGTCAGAGATGCGTGCTTTCTTTTCCTTTTTATTCTTTCTGGAGTCCTGGAGGAGTACATTCAGAAATACTTACTTAGGCTTCGTATTAACATCCAGAGAAGACTAAACCATATATAGCCTCATGAAGGAAACCTCCATGTCTTGGCAAGTATGTTCTTGCAAACCCTTGCCATGCCAAATTTACAACAAGCTATTGATGAAAGTTAGTTGTGAAATCACCAGGGAGGAAATCACATTTTTTTATCCTGAAAGGTATATTGGCAAATACGAACTGCCACACAAGCTTTGATATGAGCTGCAGCTGCAGCTCCTCATCTGTCTGGAATGTCATACTTCAGTAGCTGCACCTTTGGTCAGATGTGCTGTGGCAGATCCCAGATGACTCAAGGAATATATCCTTTCCTATTAGTTATGTAGTCATGAAATGACCTTTAGAAGGGAAAATAAAAATTCTAACGGAAAAAATTAATCTGTGACTTAGGATCTATTTTGCTCATCTAGGATTTGACACTTCAGTTTTGGCTTACAGATAGAACTACTCATGTTCAAAATCCCTATATGGGCAAAATAACCTTGTTTATGAAGTTGCCTGTTCTCCCCTCATCACCTGGGAGCTGCTGAGCCAACCAACTCACATGTTAACGTATTCCCAGTATTCAAGAATGGGCTACTTACAAAAGGGCAGCAGAGAGGGGCATAGGAAATTGTTAGGCAGATGGATTTGTTGTTTTCATGAGTAACAATTACAAGTGTCAGGCAGCCAGACTATCCCTCTTGTTGGGATTCGCTTTTCCATGAGATCTGTGCAGCAATAATCTAAAACTGGCTAGAACTTTATCACCTAAATAATGCTTTATGAATGAGAGATCATTACCCGAGGTTCTTTGACCTGTATGTTGGGACATATGTATCATGTCTCGATGCCCTATAACCATTTTACATTGCACTTTTAGCGATTTGAAAGGTGGTACCTCACAAGATTTTTCAGAGGCAGTTGTAATATCTTGCAGAGATGATACATTAGTTCTTTGCTCAGTTGTGTCTTGTTTTTTTCAAAATATTTCCATAGGAGGAGAGAAAGGTAAGCTGTACTGAAGGGATATATGGTGGTTTATGTCTGAAATGTGCAATTTTTAAATCTCTTTTTCATATTGATATTAATGGTTAATATTCTGCATTTGAGAGGTTTTTGCAAAAATATTTGTATTCCAGTGATGCTGCAGACTTTCATAAAGCTGTTGTGACATTTAAGAAATTAGCTGTGAATAAATCAAGGATCCTCTGGAATACACTGTGGAAGTGCAGAGTGATTGGAACTGTAGCTGTCATAAGCAAATAGCAATCACTGTTGTTATTTTTTGGACAAGTTGATTTCATGGAGGTATTTTTGGTTTATGTGTTAAACCTGAAGTACCTGAGCATTGAGTGCTTTTTAAAGTTAATATTAGAGCTCAAAATAAAAGTTTTAATACATAACACTCTTTTTCCGTGTTCGAGAAACCTTGTTCTTGTTTTGCCTTTAGAGTGTTTATTGTCTAAGTTTGCAGTTGCTTAAAATACATATATATTATAAGAGGAGTTATCTTCCCAGTTTCCAGTCGCCTGTACAAGTTTCATGCATGTTACAGTCCATTTTACTGGCGAGGGGATACAGCCTAGACAAAAGAGAGTGTTCCACTAATTTCAGTCTTACTGGAAGTTTTTAAATCTTTTTATATGTCTTCTTTAGAACATAGTGCTACTATTCTACAATTCCCACAGCTGCTTAAGAGATGCATTTAAAATGCATTTTTAAAGCTTCTTTAACTAAACAGCTTCAAATATATCTATTTAAAGCCTTTTGTTTCTTCTTTAAAATGTAATCTTTTCTCATTCCTTTCCCATTTTCCAAAGCCATACTCTTCTAAGGTTTGACCCATAGCATAACTGAAGGCAGTAGAAAAATTCCAAGAACAATACAGCCCTTTCAAGCTTTTCCTAATGTTTTTTGAGTTCTGTTCTGTGGTCTTTTTCATCTTTTATTATTGTCATAAGCTATTTCCTAGCTCTCCAGTGTTTGTGTGATTCTTTGCTTCTCTGGCTGTCTTCCATGGTTTCCAGCTCTTTGTGATGTTCAATGAGTTAGTTGATCATCTTGTGAGATTGTACAGAAAGGATATTGATGTGTATATATGATATCATAACAAGACTAAAGCCTGTTAAATGACTTATAAATGAATTACAATATAAATATTTAGAATTTTGTTTTAGAAAAGATTACTTCACGTAATTAAAATATTAACAGATTTTGCAGAAGCTAGGTTTAGAAAACTATAGGAGAGTGGGCAAATCAAGAAGAATAATCAATGGCAAATCATATTAGTTAATTTTCCCAAATCACTTATGAGTAGTCTTGGCTGTTTTGTTTGTTAGGTGTATCAAAGTATTAGGTGAAGGATTTATGCAGGTTATTTATACCTGTGGTCTGTTTTCAAATTTTGCAGTATGATTATTTACTGTCATTAGTTGTGACATTATTATTCACCTAAATCACATAATATTTCTTCTTTCTTTAATGGATTGTTGAAAACAGAGTGAAATAAAAATCATGTGGCTTTTGTTTGCTATTCACCTAAATAATAAATTCTTACAAACTATTTCCTACATATTAGGGCAAAATAAAATCACTGATACTAAATAATAACTGTGGATTAATAAAGCCATATTATATGGTATACTGATTCTAACAGGAGATACCAGGAGAGTATTACTTAACTGTTTAATGTAAAACTGAAATCGTGTTTTACAAGAAACAAATGCACCTTGTTTATACCCTATTCAAAGATGACTGAGTTCTCCAATTCGCTTTTAAAAATAAATTATTTTTCTGATAGCTGTCTGGCACAACCTCACTACCCTGACCTGACACTGACAAAATGCAGTGTTGCGACGAGCGAGGGAAGACAAGCAGTC
>NW_010529441.1:0-16972 GCF_000687285.1 Phaethon lepturus | reverse complement strand
AAAAAAAAAACATCAAAAATACCTAGCAAACAAGGGACTCTATCTTCAGGTACTTTTTCTGGTACATGTTAACAAGACCTGGACTCTGTATTTCATATCTTATTTCACTATGTGCCTGAAACTGTGACTGTTTGCTAGCTAGAAATTTTTCTGTGGTGACAGACTTCTACCTTTAGAGTGCCCGTTTGTGCCAGGAGACTGGCAGAAAGAAAAAGGTTTTACTTGTAGATAAATCTCAAACATTGTACTATTGCCCTTTTTACATACCTTCTTCATACTCAAATCTTTTGTTCTTTGATTTTCTTATTCCCTACTTTGAGATGTGTGTATCATAGATGTCTAATGTACATCCATTAATTTTTTAGAACATTATGTTGATGCAGAAGATGAGCCTGTGGAGTTGTTTGTAGTCACAGTAGAAGAGCAGTCTTTGTTTCAGGCTGCTTATCCTGATGTTGTTGCCCTTTATCAAGTGGAAAAGTCAGAAGTTCTGAAGAAGAAACAGAAAAGTAAGTCCAAAAGCTTATTTCTTATGAACTTATGCTACTTGCCAGAATACAAGAAGCAAAAGCAACAAACATTTCTCCCACTATTGAGCAGTATCATGTTTTACGAAGATCGGGGCATGATAACTTGAAGGGACTGTGCTTTTATCTTACCATTTTATACTAGCACTAGGAAATCTGAACTGTAGTTTATATGCCATTTTGATATACCTGTGTTATTTTTTTCAGACAGGAAAGACAGACCAAAAGAAAAGGAATTATCAAATGTTTACGATGAAGTTAGCGATCTTCTGTCTCAAATTAATTTAAAATCTAGATGTGGAATTCTTCCTGTGCAAGAATCCAAGTCAGATATAAAAACTCCCCCAGAAGATGAGATACACCAGAGAAGTACTGAATCAAAAGATCTAGTGTTAGCTGCATCTTCCTGCATAACAACTGTTCAACTGCCAGCATCAGCAGCCACTCTGACTGCATCACCTTACTTGCTCTTACAGAGTACGTTGGCTGACTCACCTGTATTGCCAGCACAATTTACTAAAACTTCAGGGATATCATCCTCTTCCTCTGCAACAGCTGATCTACAGCTGAGCAGTATTCATTGGGAAGGAACCTTCTTCAGTGCTTCACCAGCCCATGGGGGTCATACCCATGATCCAGCAGCTGACTTAACTACATACATAAAACACTCGCATCCACTAGGTCATGAAACAGTAAGAAATAGCTTAGAATATTCTGATGCTATGCAGTCTGATCATCATCATTCTGATAGTGCAGATGATTTGGTTTCAGAGGATGCTATGGGACAACTTCAGAAGTGGTCTTGGAGTGAGCGAATACTTAAGATGACTTCCATTCCATCAAACCCGTTGTTTGAAGATGTAATGCAACCGGAATCTCTGAAATCTTTTAAACAAACAAAAGAAACATCGAATCCTGATAAAGATTATGTCTCTTCTTCGTGTCAGTTAAATAAACTAGTGCAGGAAAGTAAAAATGTGCTATCAGAAAACTATGCAAGGGAATCCAGCATTTATCAAGGTCAGTACAAAAGAGCTGACAGCCTGGCTGAAATGAAGCAAAAAGACTGTAATATAAGCAGTTCAACATCTCTAGCCCTCAGTGGGCAAACAACAGAGTCACTGCGTCCTGGGTGTGAAATGTTTCCAGTGTCTCAAAAGCCAGCAGATGTTGTAACTGGCTGTCACATTAAAAAAGCTTGTACTCAAACAACTTGGAAAACTTCTTATAAAAAGAGTGTGTGTCAGAACAGATGCTCTTCTAGTGAAGACAGTGATGGTGGGAACATGAATAAAAATCTGATTTATGAGCAGCGGAAAAGGCAACTGAACCCTGGTCAGTTTAAAAAATGTTTTACAAAGAAAAGGAGTAACGTTGTTACTAACAAAAGAACAAACAGTGACTCGGCCCTTATAATTAAAGGGCAGAAGAAAAAGACCAATTTAAGAAAAGCTGGCAATAGTTTGTCATTGCAAGTATCTCTAAAACCATTCTCTGTGGGGGAAGTTAATTGTTTCCAAAGTCCAGAGCAACCGTTTGAGAGGTCAAGTTCTGGTTCCAGGCAGCAATCCGAAAGTGCTGTTCTAACTTACACATGGGCAGACAGTCCCCTTCCTCTGTCTGAAAGACTAAAAGGAAGAATCAAAATCGATTAGGCTCTCCATAAAAAAGATTGTGATAATAACTGACTCTGAACCTTCAGCTCTTACGGAGTTCTTTCTCAAAGTTTAGGCAGTATGCTCCATCAATTTTAGGTTGATGCAGTTTTGATGAATCAAGTGCTGTGAAATACTGCATACTGGAGCTTAAGTATGAAATTAAAATGTTAGCAAAAGTAACAAATAGCTGATTATAGGCAAGTGCCAGTTATTCTGGACCTGCTAACCTTCTGAACTTGATACATAAGAATCGGGGTATAGTATACAAGGTAGCAGGGAGGTTTGTTTATGAAATAAGGTTTTTTTCCCCAGCCAATTGTGAGGATTTTGTGTACAGCAGTTAGTTATTAAAATAGTGCCTGCACTGCTGTTGGATATTCTTGATAAGACAAAGTGATACAGCTATTTCCAACTAAAATTTTCCATTCTGCTCCACTAATTTAATTTTGCTAGTTTTAAAATGGGTTTTCAAATCCTGGGATGCTAGCTGTATTGATTATCTCTGAAGGACCAGATAGAGAGACGCAGCAGATGTACCTTGCAGGGTAGCTAAATTTATATCTGCCATGCTCTATAATAAACTGTTCTTTGAGTGTGTGCATATTCCAAAGAATGGAATAAGTCATGTAAGGATATTCTGGTTTTTTAGCTGTCATATCTAATACTTGATTAAAACAGCCATCACATTTCATTAACATTTATCATTTGGATGTTATGGGGTTTTTTTTTTTTTCTTAAAGATATAAAATCCCATCTAACACTCACTTCTACCTATAATGAAGGTTAAGTTACAGAAAATCAAAATTTAATCATGATATTGCAGATTCTTTGAATAATACCATGTAAATGCTTGTTTTTAAATGAGGAACTTGGATACAATTGCATTTTTTAAGGTGTTCTTCCTACCTCTTTAATATAGAAGCAACTTGTGTCCATACACAAAAAAAAAGAGTTATCTTCAACAGCTTACTAGAAAATGCCTCTTTGCCTGCATTTAAGTGTTCATATCTTCTTCTGTGGACCAGCTGGAAGGAAGGCTGCTCTTACCAAGATATAATGTTAACAATAGAAAATTAAAATATCCATGCCTTAATGAAAATGTCAGTTCTTTCTTCATAAAGGCGAAGGCTTTGAAAGTTAGGAAGCTAAATTCCAGGTGTGTTTAATGAACAAATAGGTAGGCTATAGATAATACAATCTGTAGTTAGCCAAAATGGTAGTTTCTTATTTTGCTCTGTGGGCAGCTGCAGAAAGTTTATTTATAGTTATTTTTGCAAATAAGAGCTGTATTATGGAAATGAGAAAAAAAATCCAAAACATTGGAAACTTATTTTCAGTTTTGAAGATGGTTTCTCTCTTCTGGAGACATTTTAACCTCCCCGTCTGATGGGTAGGTAGAAGAATAAAATTGCTAAGGAGAATAAGAGTAGCAGTCACCTGAGGACCGTAATTGGAGAGATTCCTTATGCAGTGGTCAATAGTGGAGAGATCAGACCATTTTTTGTGGAAAAATACTGTATTTGTTATGTATGATACTTTTCCTTACTGCTGATTTTGAATACTGGAAGTTGGAATCAATAGTTTGGATTTTGATTAATAAATATGCCAATATCATGTGAATGACCTCACTTTTTTTTGCTCCTGGTGTATGGGAATGCACTCTTCTCTTGGAGGGATTATACAATTGCACCCACGGTGTGTGGGTTTCTGTGTTTTAGGGTTTTGTTTAGAATTATGGGGCAAGAGCAGTTCTTGGAGGATTTTTTGTTTGTTTTCCAGATCTGGCTGGGATGACTGCTTTAATGGATGATTCGCTGAAAATACAGTGCCAAAATTATAAGTTCATGTTCTGTGGATGATGGAAACCAGAAATAAGACTTAATCATAAGGTATTAAGAACCACAGAGAGGAAAAAAAGAGACTATGTTGCTGATTATCGCTACAATTAACCGGGTTTCAAGCATGAAAAGCACAAAAATTTCAATTTTTTAATTTGCAATCCATCTCAATTTAGTGCAAGTTTTCTGCCACTAGTTTAGAAGCAGCAATAGATGTGAAAACAACTGTATAGGATGCCCTCTCTCATTTAGCTTATAGCTGCTCATGGCAGCAAATACACACAAGAACATGTATCATTGGGGGTGACTGTTACTTGAGTTAAACTTCTGGTTTGTTACAGAAGGGAGATTGATTTCTCATCTTTCTGTAATTTACTCAATCTAAAGATTAGGGATGATTTTTCTTCTTGGGAACTGTTCTTACTGTGCCAAAGCTGACTGCTTTGCAGCCTCTCACACTTCTGAAGAAAATGTTTAAGTAAATTGAGTGTGTATAACAAAAAACTTTCTTCTGCAGGAAATATTCCTACAAGATTATGTTAAACTGGCTGTGAGTATAAAAATGTGATGCATCAGCCCAATGCCCTGAATATATTTGCATGTATCATCTGTCTTGATCAGCCCAAACAGGGTGCTTCGTCTCAAGTAATAAAACTATACCTGCTGTGAGGCTGGGGCAAGTAAAAGATCCTTCGTTCTTCAGGTGCTTCTCTGAAAGTTTTTCCGCAGAACTACTGTACCAGCCCGAGTACTTTACCTGGGCTGTCACTGCTGATGTCAGCATCCCTCTAGCTTGAATAATTCCTGTGGAGATCTAGAGCAGATCCATAGGTTCTGTCATAGCAGTATAAATACCATTATTTCCACTTACAAACAGTATTAAACATCTGCTTAGATGTAGCAAATCTATTTAGCATAGCTTCACAAAGGGAAACATTTATTTGGCATTCCTTGTGATTGTAACTCACTATTTCAGGTCCATGGGGAATCAGCCAGAAAGGAAAATAAATACTGTTTGCATGGAATATATACATAGAGAGCTACAAAAAACTAGAATGTAAAAAACACCCCAAAACCGCCCCTCAACTTCTATATAGCCCACTAACAAGCTATGCATGCTCTTACTTTTTTCATTGGAAGATATTACTGAAATACTTACTAACATGCATGAACATGCTTAACAAAAGGAAAAATTAGTTTTCGTTGCATTTACCAATTTCTACTTTATTGGTAGAATTGACAAACTCAATAAATCTTTTGCTATTTAACAGAGAAATTTCCTAATTGGAGAAGGGGATTATTTAACTTTGAAGTTTTGCAGAGGCTTGGCTCTGTGCTCTTATGTCAAGAAAGATACTTGGAAATATAGTGGTGAAAGAGACGAATGGCAGCTGTTACTTGAGACAAGATAAAGTCTTTTCATGTCTAAAAAGGTGTCAAACCCTGCTGTATTATATCAGCAGATAAAAGGAAACCGGTTAGAATATTATTGAGAGTTGTTATAAACCTAAGTGCTACTGACAAAACAGTAAACTTCGCGCTAGATTTAGCGCTTTTTCCTTCAGGAAACAAAACACTTTTAACTTTTTCAAGAAAACAAAATTACGATGGGTGACAGAACCACTCTTTGCACAGTTATCTCGCTCATGTGTCCTGCATCATAGTTACTATCAATACTGAACTTAATTTAATTTAATAAGATTACTCACATATTGAGTTTTAAAAGCTCCTTATACCCAAGCCTCGTTTCCACCCCCCATCCTAATTTCCCTTGACAGGGTTGGAGACATTTTGTCACTTCAAAGACTGAGCACAGCTGGAAAAAGGGACATAACCTTTGAAAATTTTGCTCCATGGAAACAACTACCTATACTAAAATTCCTCCTGATGGATATTTAAAGTGAATTAGCTGCCTGACTAAAATACAATGAAGAAAAAGAAGCTAGCAGGGATGTTTTTAATGCCAAGACAGTATAGAAGTAGCTAAACATTAGCATTTACGTTTTAATATCTTATTTTAAAATGCAATTTGTTCTGCTAGACCACCTCCTCAGCCAAGCTGCAAGACAAGTTAGTTGGCCTACCAAACGTTCTTGACAAAGGTTGATCTGTAGCAAGCTATGGGTATTCTTAAGGATGCGGTGGGAGGAAGTGTGAGCATGGTCTGCTTTGAATAAATTTGTGGGTAAACTTACTAGATGAACCCTTATGTGCTGTCTTCTCCTTCTGTCCCAACATCCCGGTGCTGCCCCAGCAGCAATACCACATAACAACGGATGGACAAGATAGCAAACCCCAGAAGCTGTCCAAGTTTTATCTGCTGCAAAAATACGAAATTTGTGGCCTTATTTCAGGTCAAATTCAGATTGTTTTCCAGTCCGACATGAACACCAGCTCTCAGAGCAGCTTTAGCCTTTAAGTTTCTTGTTGCTCAGCCCAATGCGATGTCCTGTAGATGTTTTCTTTGAATCTAGATGTTTTCTTTGAATCTTTGCACTAGTGAGCTGAATTGGCTACTTGATCTGCAGATGGGTGGAAAAGAGCCCTGTGCTCAGGATCAGATTGCCCAAGGCTTGGAGTTTAATGGAACAAAAGACTTTGGGAGTTAAAGCCACGTGCACACCTACTGCACAGGGGCTTTGTATGACTTTTCATCCAGACTGACGTTGCTAGTTTTTGTAATTGTTGAGTGGCCTCTTTACCAAATGAGACCTGCCAGTTAGAAATGTGGGAGGTGATGATCTATTTTCTTCTAATTAGTTAAAGGGTTGATGTCTCAGTATGACCAAGGAAGACGCTGCTGGGATAGACAGCATCTTTCATGAGATGCTGCTGAAGGATTGGGCAATTAGCAGTTTGTAGATGACTTTATGGCACTGGGACAGTTATATTAATTGCATTTTTCAATACATAAATTGTTTTTGTGGTTTAACTGTGGGTAATTCTCTCCAGAAAGCTTGCTTAGCAGTACTGGCTGCCAGTCTCTTAGATTCTTTTGAGTTTATAGAAATATGAACGTTTCCTGAGGGTGGGGAATCAGAACTGCTGCTTAGTAGACTTAATCAGGCCTCTATTCTTCTGTTGAATAGACAGAAGAATGTGGGGTGTCTTCTTCATAGAAGTTCTTAATAAATAGAGAATTTTAGGTGTGTTCTTGGCCTGGATAGGTTCAAATCATCTGTCTTCTGGGAGAGTAGCCACACCACCCAGTTATGGGCCCGAAGCCTTATGGAAAGATGCCTTGTCTATGTCGTGTGACTTCTTTCCCTTTGTCCTTCACTGATGTTTTTTAACAACTGTTCAATTTCAACCAAATTTGATGGTTTCAGGGCTATAAATTCTTGATAATCAATTGCTCAGGGAAGAGAGAAAGACTTTTCATGGCTTTCCTGATGGAAAGAAATCAGCAGTGGCTCTGATGCTGGTCAGTCAGCTCACACGTGCTTCCCTAAGCTGTGACATGGGCTATCTTTTGGCTATCAGGCAGATCAAAAAAGATGGAGGATGCATGGTGGAGGTACATGAGGGGTTATTAAAGAAGAAGATGCTGCTGATTTTCTGGAGAAGTTCAGGAGATGCAGCAGAGGACCAGGAGATATTGCAGTAGGGTGGCATAGGGCATATATGAATCCTGTATTCCTAAGCACTTGTGTTATCAGTTTTAGAATAAACTCCTGGGAGAGCCCAAGGCACTCAGTTCAGCAACTCTGCCTTTGTGCAAACCTGTGCCAAACTTCTGTCCTCCTCTGTCTGGCTCCTACCATAAGTTGTAGTAACGCACGTACAGCCCAACGTCTACTTCTGCTTCTCTATTACCTTTTTAATCTTTTACAGCATGATTTCAGATAGTGGTTTGCATTTATTTTGAACATCATGAGATGTGTAAGATCTGTAGGTGTTCTCACCTTCCACAGAGGTGATGGGATCATGCCCACATGTCTCCAAGCACAAATACACCTTCGTTCTGCTGTCTGCTGATATGCCATCATCAAAGAGGATGTCACTGTTTTCTGGACTTTTCTTTTTTACCTTTCTAAAAATTCCAAGTATTACTGCTTGCAGATTGCTTAGAATTTGCAAGATGGATATTTGGGGAAAGTTGTAGGAAACATTTGGGGAAAATTATGGGAAAAAAACCCCATAATTTTTGTCTGTGATTTTTAATTCTTTTTGGTTGATGATCTATTTATATTTTCTCCAAGTATTACTGTTAGTTGCCAACTGTTAAGGTGGTTAGTACGCTAATCACAAAAGCTCATAGAATTTGTTACTCTGTTGTCCTGTTTTATGACTATTCTTTTTGGCAATACCGTAAGAAAGCACACATGGTTAAAAGGCTCTGAGGTATAATGTAGAAAAAAAGCAGGATTCACAATGACATTTTCCATTTTGTTTTTTGGTTTTTTCAATTGGAAAGTCTGGTTCTATCTTCCAGAAAAAACCCTCTCCAGCACCACTCCTCCAGCACCTTCCCCGTTCCAGTCTCTGGTATTAGTGGTTTGGAAGGTGGGCTGGAAGGTATCCTGAGCTGATTGATTTCCATAGCAGATTTCATAAATAATTTTCAAAAAGCCTCTTGTCCTTTGCTCTGTTATCTATAGCCTGCCACTGAGGTCTTACAGAGAGGACATTCTTCTCGCTGCATTGATAAGCTGAAGAATATAACTGTGTAAAATGAGCATGTGAGTCCTGCACTGAAGGTACTTGAATTTGTACACAGAACTGAAAAATTTGTTCAAGAATATTATATTTCTTCAGTAATAGTGGTGTGGATCTTGCAACAACTTCTTAGCAATAGCATATTTATCTTGTAATATACCAGGAAATTAAGTTTGTTGTTTTTTTTTCTTTTGTTCTTTCTTATTAAAAAAACAAAGCCAAACATTTTGTGCTGGGAGACCATGAATTAGACATGCAGAAAACAAAATTACTCTCAGCAATCATAAATTTATTCCAACTGCCAGGCCACCCTCACCACAGAAGCCCAAGATTTGGAACTGCTTTGATATAACAGTGAATGGGGAAAAGCTTTCAAAGTGCAGGGTACTCCTGCCATGATGTGCATGTAGGTATCTATATAACCTTGTATGAGCTCATATAACCTTCTTCCTTGCCCCTGGGAAAAAGACTCTAGTTTGTATATTGTGTTTAACCAATTGCATAATTCAGAATATAACCCAAGTAGGTGACTGTGGCAGGATGAATGTTTCAGAGGGGGAATATATCAAAACTTTGACCAACAGAAGAGCCAGTGAGGTACAAAGTGTCCCTGATGCAGATAAAACTTACCAACACAGATCTTGTAGGGGGTCTCTCCAGACCCATTCAAGGACACCTTCTGAAGATGCTTGCTGAGCTCAGGGTCCCCAGTCAGCTCCCCTCAGACACCACCCCGTCCATCCTGACTGAGCACTTTCTGATCAAGGCGTATCCTCTTTCTGATCAAGGCGTATCCTCTTTCAAAGATCCCAGTAAAGCTCACTTAACCTCTCTGCAGTTGTCCAATTAACAGAACAGAGTGCTAGGGTTTCCCCTTATAAATAAAGATTCAGTATAGTGCAATTTTTTTTTTAACTCTTGCTCTTCTAGTCAATTAGATCAATCAAATACTCCACTACAATACTGAAACTAGCTATAAAAAACCCAAGACACAGGATCTTTTAAGAAAGTAATTATGTTTTCAGAATAATAACAGCCTAAAATAAGGATGAGTATGGCATCTGTCAGGAGAACATACAGTTTAAGAAGTGCACATTAAAAAATTCCCCTAATTGTAAGTCAAGCTAAGAACTCAGTTGATAATTGTTAGTTCATAAATCAGAGTAGCTCATAGTTTGGCGATTAAAAAGAATGGCTTATTGTAAGTACTCTTTTAATAACCCATTGTCACAGATCTCGGTTTAACTTTAATAGAAACATTATGTGATCACATATTTTATTTATGGATCATTTGAAGAATTTGTTATGCAGATATTCTGATTAGTGGGCTATCGGACCATTAGCCAAATAAATCTAAAGGTAATAAAACTCACAGGAAGATAAATGGTTTTCTTTTTCTTGTTCTTTTCAACCAATTCAGGCTAATTTAAGCCTTTCACAGAATGGTGATAATGAAGGATTTGTTCTCAGCAGCGTTATGGCAGGTGATTTGCATTTGAAAGTTTGACACATTTACAGGCCTTTGATCTTTTCCTTCCAGTGCTTGTGCCCCTGGCCAGACACCTACATGCACTCTTTACCAGGTGGAAGATCTAGGAGCAAAAGCAGCTCCAAGAATCACTCTGAAGATGTACACTAGAAAAAATAATTATACAATCTGTGTCCAGAAAATATCCTGTTGCTGAATTTGAGTGGCCTTTATATAATGCAACAGAAAATATATTTCAACTTCTTTCATTAGAGTTTCTTTTAAGCTAGAGAAAGTCCTCATAGAAGATTTTAAAGGAATACAGAGTCTGATGTAAAGCCCACTGAGCTGTAAAGATTGGCTTCTTCTGTAGGTTTGAATTCATTGTTGAAATGGGACTTCTTACAGTAGGACACTTCAAGAATTTTGGCACCAAGTGAACTCAAGAAAAGATTAACAGCCATGGAGCCATTTCTTAAATATTATTTAAATTTTTGCTTTATTATTAAAAAAAAAAAGGGGGGGAAAATTCACTCTCTGGGCAGGATAGCTACCTTTACAATGGAAGAAGAAGCCTTGAAAAAACAACCAGGGTGTTACTGGCACCAGGAGCATATGTGAGCAATATCAAGTGTGTAACCTAGGATACATAAAGGATGTTCTTAATGTTTACTATTTGACCCCAAAATAAGTAGGAAGTCACAGGATTCAGGAGGAACATAGCTGAATATTTGATTTGAAACAGGACTATTGCATCCCTCATGATTGTCTAAAATTTAATATAATCAGCTGATTTATCTGCTGGATCATAATGGTTAATTCCAGGTCTGTGAGCCAGGGGCTTATTTCATTCCCATCTCCGACTTCATTCTTAAGGTAGGCTGGGTTCACTAATTAAAATTGCCTGCATGAAATTCCTTCCTGTGCCCTGAGCAAATGATATTTCTCCAAACGGAGCTTCTCCTCTGAAAGAAGACAAGGCTTGCTGGGTTCCCTGGAGGAGGAGAGCCTGTCTGATCTCAGGAAAACTCCAAGAACGGAGGTGTCTGGCCATGTAGCTGGCTTCAGGCTGTGTGTTGTATCTGGGGGGATGTGGCTCATCACCCCGGAATGCTCAGCCTTTTTAAAGCTGTGTAATGAGTATTGATCAGCCATTCTCTGAAGTACATTGAAAGTAACGGAGACTATGTAAATGTTCGCTTAAAGTGCATATAAATATGCACTTTAATATGCACGTTAATAGGGAATCCCCAATAGCCCTTCTGAGCTTTCTTTTTCTTTTTCCCTCCTTCTCTTGCTCTTAAAAGTTGCTTCTACAATTTAAGAGTTAACTTCACATGGAATGTACTTGAAAATTCAGTTCCTGGTACATTTTGTTCTTCAAAAGAGAGTACTATCCATCTGTGTTGCTTTGCTTTCAACTCGTCGCAGAATGTCAGATATCAGATAAGAGCAAGAGACTGATGAATGCGCATCCCAGCCTGACAGAGCAGGTCAATGTCAGGGAAATTTAAGTTTCCCTTTTTTCCTTTTTTTTTTTAATTTTTTGCTATAACCCATTTGCCAGTCTTTACTTGAGAAAATTTCTTCTCTGGGGGCTCAGCTGGCTTAAAACAATATTATCTGGACAATTTAGATTTAATTGTTTTCTGATACTCTCTCCATTTATACAGTATTTATTTTGTAATAAGACAGTGTCACAAGCTTTAAATTGACCTCTGTGGTGGGCATCACGCAGAAGATCTCTGCAGAGAGGTAATCCCTCCCTTGACACGGTCTGTATCTAAGGCAGGGAGAGATGTAGGGGAACAGGAGCAGGAGATGGGGGTCTCTGTGGCCATGCAGGTCAGTAGCAGAGCTGTGAACATGACATTTGTGACCTGATTTTCCATCTGTGTGATTATCTTCAAACAGTGCTTTACTGTTCTCCCTGGTTTGCGGCAAACTGGACCCGACGAGAACAGAATTTTAACCAGGACCAGCTGCCCTCAAGATTTGCATACCTGCTGTTGTAAGATGTACTGGCTTATTCATGCATGCACCGATTTTACACATCCCAATTACCATTAACTAAGCAGGAACTTAGGCAGGGTGCAAACCAGATGTCTGTGTCTCATCAGACTGATGGGGTGGCCAGCGGCATACAGTTAAACAGGCTCTCAGAGTGAAAGCAAGCTAAGAGGTTGGCTGCTAATCCCTTTTTCCCACTAGTTCTACGTTTTACCTTCTCTTTGTTTGCCCTAATAAATTTATAAGATTGACTTACTACTGGCCCATACATAAGTTTTTCTGGTAGCAGTTTAGGTTTTTTGTTCTCTCGTGTTTCAAAAATAGAAATGAATATAAATGTTCTAAACAATGGTGACTTGAAGTAAATGACTTCTTTCAACTTTAAAACCTTCACTGAGCCCCTATCTGTAACTATATGCTGTAACTATTTATTCAATAACCTGTGCTTTGGACTTCCTGAACAGCCTTGGACAAGCTAGAGGTAGAAAAATTGAGAAGAGGTGAAAAATAAAAGCTGATCATGAGGCAAAGAAAGGGAGCAGGGTCTTCAGCAGTGGAGAATACACACCTCTGCACCATGCCCTTGCCACCCAAACACAACTGTCCAAAAATCTAATTGGGCAGGAAAAATATTGGTGTCTTCTATTACCAGAAGTACACCAGGAAACCTATAATGCATCACTGAATGGTTGAAGACTTTTAAAACTGGGAACTCGATGTGTTCGTTGTCTCTCTTTCTTCCACTGGGAACTTCTGCAAAGAGTTTTGGTGCTCATCTTTTCACTCTCCCGTCGGGTAGCTGCCCGCAGCGGTAAGGTCTCCCCTGAGCCTTCTCACCTCCAGCCTGGACAGACCCAGCTCCCCGCGCCTCTCCCCCTGCGCTGCGTTCGCCAGTCCCCTGCCCAGCTCGGGGACCCCTTGCTGGGCTTTCTCCAGTCTGTCAACCCACCAGGTCCCCCGGGTCTGCTGCTGCTGCCTCCCGGGCAGGCGTCCTGAGGCTCTGCTGCTGCGCGGGGTTATCATCGCCCCGGCACAGGGCTTTGCCTTTGCTTTCTTTGCACCTCCCGGGGCTGCGCCCGGATCCTTTCCTCCAGCCTGTCCAGGTCCCTCTGAATGGCAGCTCTGCTCTCCAATATATTAACCGCTTCCCTCCAATTTCATATAATCTGAAAACTTGCTGTATGTATGTAGTTTACCTATTAAAAAAATGGGAATGATTTTACCCAAATGTATTCATGGGACCGTTATAACACCGAGGTTAATTTGTTAGGCAAAATTAATGGAAGCATTCAGAGCAAATGCAAAAAAAAAAACCCCAAAGTTCATATGTCATTCATGTTTGTCAGTAGACCGAAAGACAGATTTGGTTTTTGTGGGATTGAATGTGATTAAAATTAAAATTTAGCAACTTGCCAAGAAATTTATGATTGCAGTTTAAAATCAATGCTCCTCACCCACGGGTTAACCATGTGCTTGTGAAAGGTGGCTTGCACAGCACACAACGTTTTATTTCAGAATGTGAAATATGTAAAAACTAAATAAAATTCGTATTCTAACACTTGTATGTTGTCTCTTACCCAGACTATCGATCCATTTTATAATTATTAAACTGAACTGCAGGCTGTGCCCAGAGCATAACTTCATTTAGCATCAAGATGAAACATGGTTTCTATTAGCAGCATGCAGCAATTCTGCACATCAGTGCGAGGACACAGGGGAGGAAGAAATGAGCAGATACTGATGAGGAGGTTCAGTGGATGAAAAGGAACAGCCTGAGCTGAAATGTAATCACAGCAGTTGAAAAATAGTTCCTTTCACAAACACCCTTCTTCAGCCGTGCAGCTCAACTAGAAATAGTTGCTACCGACTTTAATGCAATTTTCTTGGCTATTGGAATTTCTTATAAGATTTACCTCGTTTTGGAAAATTCATCATGCTGCAAAATGAACCATTTAGAGCACAGGGCACAAACACCCACTGCAACAGCAGGAAAGCAAGAGTACAAGCCTTGAACTTTCTCTGGGACCCTTCGGTCCTATCACAGCTTTTTAAAAAGCTCTGTGGAACCACTATCACACATGGCAAAGGCAATCATCAGGCTATTCATGGGGAGAGTAAAAGGAACACTTGGAGATAAACTGCATTGTACTTTATCATTTATTAAATTTGAATGTATGCTTTTGGGTAGAAAAGGAGGCATTGCTGATGATCTTGAAATGTTTGCAACAGGTAACCCTCCACCTCTCCCATGAAAAACTGAAATAAATCAACTTTATTACAGTAGGCAAAATTTTCTGAAACCAAATGTGAAAGCTGACACAATCAAACTGCAGTAAATGATAATGGAGTTCTCCTACCGAACCAGCTTCTATTATTTTGATAAGGTCTGTTACTTTTAATTTTCTGAGTAAAATAAACCTTGTTTGGCTCTTGTTCCTCCCCCAGCTTTGCCCTTTCCTTCTGGCTGAAGTAGCCAGTAGACATTAAAGACCAACCACATAGTCAAATCTCCTTTCAACTTCTGTTAACAGGGGTATTAAAAAGACATTCCTAAATATCAGCTGAAAACCACTAGGTAATAAAGTCCCTACTTAAAAGGTGGGTAGGTGTAAATTCCACACGTAGGTCTTTTCATCTGGGATGCCAGTTGCTTGGGGATCAGATGTTTTAAATGAATTGCGGAGCTGATGTCACTTGTCAGTCGATGGAGACTGCCACTATTTGAAGGATCAAATACTTACATTTGAGGATGTAAAGCAAATAGATAGGTCCTGATCCTGCCAGGGCAGCTCCAGAGAGGTGCTTGTCACTATGAAAAGCCCTGGTGAAATCAATGGTACTTGACTGTTTCTTCTCCATGAGCAGGCTCTTCATTTGGCATTTTGGAGTTGTGCCCTTGAGAACACTAAAGGGTTCAAAAGCTTATGGCAGGATTTTTTAACAGCGCTAGAACTGGCCTATTTCTGGTCTTACTACAAATGAATAACAGCATTTTCTCCTGTGCACAGGTTGCTTTGGCCAAAGGTGGTAATAACAATTAGAAATCAAATTACGCATGGTTTTCATTGATTGTAGTAAGGGTTGTGGGCTTCCTTTCACAGGGCTGGGCTCAGGATTGGTCCTGGTTCTCTTACTGCCTTCTTTCCCTCTGGAAATTGTAGCTGGCTGGTCATCTGTATTTTTTGGCATATTGACCTAAAAAAAAAAAATCAGTATTTCTTGACCAGCTTGCTTACCTAGAAGTCTTATTTGTTTCAATTCAAGTTGGACCCAATTTAAACCATCTTCCACATGCAGAAAAAAAGCTGCAAAGTCTACTCATTTAAAAAAAAAATGCATCTACCCAAATTGAGGGAAAGCCTTAAAAGGGAGAGAAGCATCTTCTGGTGGCTAATGTGACCCTGGATACCAAATGTGGTGGATCCTCGCCTTCCTTTATTGCCAGCTTGGGCGTAAACCGAGGTGTTCAACACTATTTTTCAGAAGTGTTGAACACCTGCTGCGTCTGCTGAAGTCAGCGAGACCTGCAGCTGCTCGCCCCACGTTTTATGTACGGGCGGTTGACTCCTCGTCTGCACCTCTGATGGTTACAGCCGCCGCTGCGGTCAGCGGGCAGTGTAGCGGCTGGTACTTGGGAAACCTCTTGTTAAATAAGACACGAAGTGACTTTAAAAACTTGGGGGAGATAGATAGATATTTTTTCATGGTACAATCTGCAAGATGAGGCTTTATTGTCTAAGTGCTCTACAAGGATATTAGTGTGATCTGCTTCTTGTCAATAAAATAAGACCGGACTTCCATCCTAATTGTAAAGGAGGCTGACAGTAATGGCATTAGTGTTGCCGAAACACATTTATCCATGTTTACTCAGTTTCAGCTTGCATTCTTCCCATCCGACATGATTTTTTACTTATTCTTATAAGTCAGATTCTTCTACCAAGCTCACAGATTGATGAAAATATACTCTAGAATATTTATAGTAAAAAATGCAGATTAGTCCTTAAATAACTGTACACAAAAATGCATTTATCTACCATACTCGTGGATGACAGCTATTATCTGGACAGCTTATTTTAAATTTAAAATCTGAATCAGACACATATGGGAGCTCTAAAAATTTTCTATTCCATGTCTTTCATTTTAAAATGGAAAAATTTTTGCTCCTTCCATGCATCCATGCTTTTCCTCTCTTCTGTAATGAATTCTAGAAATATGAGCAGGGAACATTTCATTTTAAAGGAGATGAAGATTGAGATGTTAGCCTTTATATTGCAGAATAAATTACTGAAATGAAAATCAAAACTATCAGTCAAGCAGAAAATGCCTTATCATTTTTTAAGTGTCAGTTTGTATTTCATTGGTGTTGGCCTCATATCTCACTATTCTTCAATGTTTTAGCATTACTGGCAGACAAAAAGGAAATTCCCAAAGTTTGTGAGAGATAGAATAAAATGAAGATTGCAAACATATTTTTCTTATTTTTATTTCATGGATTTACTTTCTAGGAAGATGCCACCTGAAATACTAGACTTTCTTAGCTCTTCAGTGAGAGAACATCAGACAGTCATAGGGTATAGAAAAATAAACCAGCCTGTAGCCATCTCTTCCTCTGTATGGTACATTTTAAGGCCCTGTTATAAAACAACACTGTGAACTGTTCTACAACTTACAGTAATTTTTGCCTGTTATAATTGTCCTACTTTGTGAAATAATTTCCTTACTGGGGATTCTCATACTTGCAGGTGGAAATATAGTGCTATCCAAAACTAACTAATCCAAGAACA
This sequence comes from Phaethon lepturus, assembly GCF_000687285.1. NCBI lineage: Eukaryota > Metazoa > Chordata > Aves > Phaethontiformes > Phaethontidae > Phaethon > Phaethon lepturus. The sequence goes on along the minus strand of NW_010529441.1, from coordinate 28 downwards.
GCTAAATTTTTCTGGGACTCAGGGAAAA